>NC_054377.1:95307503-95387503 GCF_017654675.1 Xenopus laevis
GGCTATGAACACAGCCTCAAATGGTCTGGGCTTCTGCGTTAGTGACTTTTCCTGAGTATCGCAACTTGCTCTTGGACCTTGTACTGTTGTTTGTGGGGTTGCTTTGTAAAAATTTTTGGCAACTTTCTGCTGTTCCCTTTTACTTAGGGAAGTGAATAAAGCCAAGTGTTTTTCAGACTTTGTTTGAGGACCTCTTTTATAGGCCAGTAGTTTATTAGGCCTCCACCCTTACCCATAACAAGGTATGACCATGTATATATAAACACCATTGTTTCTTAAAACATGAAAAAAAAGTAGGCTGAGATGAAGATACTTTTTAAGACCACAGGGCAACTTCTTTACATAAGACTACTGAAATCCTTTGGTTTTAGAGAACCAGCTTATATGTATAAGATTAAGGCAGGATGAAACATGTCCGTATCTTCCCTAAAATCAGCTCATCTTTGTTTAGTAATCCTGGGTAAATGAGCAAGTGGTGTTTAGTCATGCTTTCTTAAAAGTCACATTGCTTTTGGGAGGGTGCCACAACTACTGCTCATTTAATCTGTGTAGCTGTCGATTATTATTACATTTCAGTATGTTTGCAGCTCTGCAATATCTTAAAACGCATATTGTATCTTGAGTTTCTGCTGTGAAAAAAAAAAAAAAGTAGCATCGGTACTGTAAACTGCAACTCCCAGCATTCACTGAGAGACAAAAGCCTTGTTACTGGCAGACATATTTGCTAGAACTAATGAGGAGGTGTCTGTTTTGAATGTTACAGGTTGTCTGGGTTCTTTCCAGCAATGTTTTCTTCAGGGACAGCAGGAAGTCCTGCAGAATATCCGGTATAGACAGAAATGCTTCAGAAGCTCCATTTTTGTCCAGTGGGAAAGAAGTCTCTGGGTAGGGGGTTTTGCCTATGGGATATTCTGTATGTGAGACAGAAAATGTTATAGTTAAATAAGACTGGCCTCTGCTCCCTCTGTTGTCCTAGGCCCCACTGCCTGCAAAATCATGCCGTGCACAGCAGGACTTTCCTTCCCGATTCCACAGGCTCAGGACTCGACATTTGCACTTAATATGCACGTACCCTTCACTGTGGGTGAAGCTCAGTTTCTCTTTATGGAAGAGTAGGAAATGCATGTGCAACTAGCAGATAAACCTCATGAAACATGACATTTTGACCACTGTGGTCCACTCAAGGAGAAGCAAGGTGGTCTAATCAGCCTTTGCCACCCTAAAGAGACTTTAGTTAAGTAACTGCATCAGTTAATAGTGTTGCTCTAGCAGAAATCTGCACTGAAATCGGTTTCTCAAAAGAGCAAACCGATTTTTTTATATTTAATTTTGAAATCTGACATGAGACTGGACATATTGTCAGTTTCCCAGCTGCCCCCAGTCATGTGACTTGTACACTGATAAACTTCAGTCACACTTTACTGCTGTACTGCAAGTTGTAGTGATATCATCCTAAAATGATGGCTCTTTCTGAAAGCACATGACCAGGCAAAATGACCTGAGATAGCTGCCTACACACCGATACTGCAACTCAAAAAAAAATACACTTGGTTCAGGAATGAAAGTTTATATTGTAGAGTGAATTATTTGTAGTGTAAACAGTGTAAGTTAGGAATAAAACTATACCATAAAAATCATGACATAATCCCTTTAAGCATTCCTAAGTGATCCCAGCATACAGTTCCAGTGTGCGTATGGCCATCAATGAATAATATCAAATTAATAAATACAGTATGTGGTTATCTTTGCTCTTATAAAGCACATTCTTGTATTGGAATTCAATTTACAAAATTGAATTTGAAAATATAAAACAAAACTGCTTCTCTATGCTGTGTGCATGAGCATTGCTTACATAGTAACATAGTAAATTGGGTTGAAAAAAGACACATGTTCATCAAGTTCAACCTTTTGACTTTTTTATTTTTTTAACCTGCCTAACTGGCAGTTGATACAGAGGAAGGAAAAAAACCCCATGTGAAGCCTCTCCAATTTGCCTTAGGGGGGGGGGGGAATTCCTTCCTGACTCCAAAATGGCAATCGGACTAGTCCCTGGATCAACCTGTACTATGAGCTATATTCCATAACCCTGAATTCCCTCACTTGCTAAAAAGCCATCCAACCCCTTATTAAAGTTATCTAATGTATCAGCCGGTACAACTGATTCAGGGAGAGAATTCCACATCTTCACAGCTCTCACTTTTAAAAACCCCTTCCGAATATTTAGGCGGAAACTCTTTTCTTCTAATCGGAATGGGTGACTTTGTGTCAGCTGGAAAGACCTACACGTAAATAAAGCATTAGAGAGATTATTATATGATCCCCTTATATTATTAACATGTATTTATATAGCGCCAACATTTTGCGTAGCACTTATATATTGATACATAGTTATATCAACCCTTAAACGCCTCTTCTCCAGCCTCAACATCCCTCAATTTGACCAGTCTTTCTTCATAGCTAAGATTTTCCATACCTTTTACCAGCTTAGTTGCCCTTCTCTGGACCTTCTCTAATACAATAATGTCCTGTTTGAGAGATGGAGACCAAAACTCTACGGCATATTCTAGAAGTGCTCTATACAGTGGAAGAATGACCCCCTCCTCCCGTGAATCAATGCCCCTTTTAATACAGCTTAATACCTTATTTGCCCTTGATGCTGCTGACTGGCATTGCTTGCTACATCCAAGTTTATTATCTACAAGGACTCCAAGGTCCCCTTCCATTATGGATTTGCCTAGTGCAGTCCCATTAAGGGTATAAGTGTCTTGGATATTTTTACATCCCAAGTGCATGACTTTACATTTATTAACATTGAATCTCATTTGCCACTTAGCTGCCCAGATTACCAGTTTGTCAAGATTGTGTTGCAAGGATGCCACATCCTGGATGGAATTAATTGGGCTGGATAATTTTGTGTCATCTGCAAACACTGATACATTGCTTATAATACCCTTCCCTAAGTCATTAATGAACATGTTAAATAAAAGTGGACCCAATACCGAGCCCTGAGGGACCCCACTAAGAACCTTACTTCAAGTAGAGAATGTCCCATTTACAACCACCCTCTGTACCCGATCCTGTAGCCAGTTTCCTATCCATGTACAAACGACTTCATTAAGCCCAACAGACCTTAGTTTAGAAAGCAGTCGTTTGTGGGGCACGGTATCAAATGCTTTGGCAAAATCCAAATAGATCACATCTACTGCCCCCCCCCACTGTCCATCTTACTTACCTCATCATAAAAAGCAGTCAAATTAGTCTGACATGACCTATCCTTTATAAAGCTATGCTGATTGCTGCTCATAATGTCATTCACTAGGACAAAATTTTGAATGTGATCCCTTAACAAGCCTTCAAATAATTTGCCCACCACAGATGTCAAATTTACAGGCCTATAATTGCCAGGCTGAGATCATAATCCCTTTTTAAATATTGGAATGACATTAGCTTTTCTCCAATCCATAGGTACCATGCCAGATGAAAGTGAATCTGAGAAAATCAGAAATAGGGGCTGGTCTAAAAGAACTAAGCTCTCTAGAATCCAGGGGTGTATGCCATCAAGAATTGGGGGGTGTATGCCATCAGGTCCTGGAGCCTTGTTTACATTAATTTTTATTAAAGCTTTATGGATCATATTTAGGTGATTGGTAGATACCAGGTAGCTACATCCACAGATACCTCATTGTACAGGTAGTTCATCTTCTTTTACTTATGTAGCGGAGAAAAAAAAAAGGGAAATTGCCAGTGCATTCAAAGTCTTTTGTTAGGTCATTTGTTTTTGTTTTGAATCTGTGTATTATGGTAAGTAGCCAAAGAAATTTTCTAGCGGATATATGCTCTCATTAGTCAGGAGTTATCGGGACATGTGTTCTGTTCTCAGACTCCACAGTTTTGTTTACAAAAGTTAAGAAATCTTGTGTCCAAGGCCAGTGTTCAGTTTTCCTCAGTTTGAGTGCTCCCGACAAATACTTGTGCAGCACGTTGTCGATTTGAGAGGTATTTTTATTGGACAGGGTGCCTCGCTGAGAGCTTTACTGATCTAAATGCTTTTCTTTTCTTACAACTTGTAAGGGTTAACTCTTTTTAAATAGTGTTTGCAGTAGCTTTTTAGAATCATGGCTCATACAGCAGCTTATTACCTGGTGTTTTTACAACAGCAGAAAAATGTTAGAACACAATTGTGCTGCTTGTCAGTCAGTGACTATAATGGAAATCCTTTTCACATCTCATACATGGACTTCTGCCCTGCAACATGCCTTAGGTGTTTTCTTGCTTGGTGCAAAAGAGTTTTTAGGCCCATGGTAGCATGGTGGGCCACTAACCAAAAAGTGTTCGCATCTACAATTCTACTGAAAGAATTACAAGTTATTAGAAGTGCAAGCACATTATCCTTACTAGTTATACTGTATGTCTAGAGGCTACTGAACTTAACCTTTAGGTATGTATTAAGGTATAACAGGTACAGTTGCAAAGCGTGTTTTCACCAAAGTACTTTGTATAGAGTCCTGTTTACTTAAGTCATACTGTTCTCTCTTGCAGAAACCTCTGTAGGGAGCTATGAAGGCCATGCCAAAAGCAAACAAAGCTAAAAAATACAGACAAACCTTTTCACATGACATCTTATTAGTACATTTTTAGGTTATACATTTTAAGATATTTGTTATCATTTATTGGCCTACATGGTCTTATTTAGGGTAAGATTCAGGGAGATTTAGTCGCTCAGTGACTAATCGCCTCTTCTTTGGGCGACTAATTTGCAACTATCATTGTAGACAGGGGGAAGCCGTTCGGGGGGGATTAGTCGCCCCAAAGAAGAGGCGAATAGTCGCCGGGCAACTGAATCTCCCCGAATCTCCAGGTGTGACATTACCTTTACACTGAATACATCAGAACTATGTCAGGAGGATATGTAATTAATTATTTGCCCACTTAAAGGGTAAGGGGGTTTCCTAGATCTTAGGTAATTCTATGGTAGAACTTTTGATATTAAGCATAACAAAAGTGGTCAAAAGTTGATACCTTTATTGGCTAAAGGTGGCCATACATGGAGAGATCCGCTCGTTTGGCGATGTCGCCAAACGAGCGGATCTCCCTCCGATATGCGCACCTTGAGGTGGGCAATATTGGGCTGATCCTAGCGAAAGCAAACGGGTGGTCGGATCGAGGGACCGCATCAGATGCAATCCAACGGGATTTTTAATCCCATCCGATCGAGACGGCTAGATCTCGATCGGGGGCCCCCATACACGGGCCAATAAGCTTTTATCGGCCCGTGTATGTCCACCATAAGTAAGATGATAATTACAGCAAGCTTTCAGAACATTGCAGTTCCTTCTTCAAAGCTTCTTCTTCAGCTTTGAAGAAGGAACTGCAATGTTCTGAAAGCTTGCTGTGATTATCATCTTAGTTAGCCAATAAAGGTATCGCTTTACACCACTTTGTTATGCTTCATAAATTCTACCCTATAATTTTCTCAACGGGCTACAAAAAACGTTACCAGCCCACTAAATAATGACTTTCTATGGCACCTTATAGCAGCCCCTCTGCATTTGCCAGAACCCACAGATTGCTAGTCGGGCCTGCTCTTAATTAACATTAGAAGAGCAGTTCTAGTTCAGCTATAGTTATGTCTGTATCAGAGCTATACAAACTGTTGATTGCCTCTAATGAAAATTGTGTGAACCAAAAACAGAAAGTCAAATGCAAACAGAACTTTCATGATTCTCATTGGATCTTCTTACTTCATTTGTGCCACTGGCCCTGGAGAGTTTCTAAGAAGCTATATCATGCTTTGCTTTAAGTATCTCTACTTTTGCTGGCCTGCTTCTTCCAGCTTACTTAAATCCTTAATTACCCCGTATGCTGGAGTGTGCTGAGAGTTGCATTAAGTAGCATCTTGCAAATGTTCATAATGTTTACTCTTGTAATTACACATGCAAACATCATGCAATTAAGCATTCAGATTTATTAACATTAAGGGGGCTATTTATCAAAGGTGTTTATTTAAAGAGTTTTTTTTTTATACCTCGAATGAACTCCACTTGTATTTTTTCTAATTTAAGAAAAATTAGAATGGAAAAAAACTCAAATCAGCTAATTCAGGGTTAACGACCCGAAAACTGTAATTGATAGTTTTTGGGGAAAAAAACTTGAATCGCTTGAATTGATCGAGTTTTTGAGTGAATTCCACCGAACAAAACTCAAACATCATGAAGGCTATTAACATCTTCAAATGGTTCAAGGGACCTCTGCCATTGACTCCTACGTGACCTCGATAGGTTGGTGTATTTTCGGATTCAAGCTATTTCCAAGGTCGAGGTATAATAAATCTCGAAAAATTCGAGTTTATTTTTAGCTCGAAAAATTTATTTTTGACTCCAAAATAACCTCGAAAACTCAAATTTTTCAAGGAAAACACAGCTCAAATCTTAATAAATTTACCCCTAGGTGTGAAGAGAAAGGCACACAGGACTGGCCTGGTCTATAGTAAGCAAAGATAAAGTCATACGAATCTTGGTTTAGTATGATTTGTGGGCCATGAGTGGATCATACCGACATTGTTCATACCATGGCGATCAGACAGGTTAGAAGATTCCTGTTGGCTAAAGATATCTCTGCATGTATCAATGGGTGATATGAATGGGTGAATGTCACTACTATTTGTCCGACATACTGTAACTCGTACGATTGCTGTCTGTCAATTTATGGCCAGAACATCTGATTTGTTCTTTTTACTTTATTTAATCTGAATGTTTAGTTGTAGATCGGGAGATTGCAATGCACGATCGGTTGTCTGACATAAGGATATATCTGCACATTTTTGGGCCAGCTTTAGTTGGTGGCTCCAGCAGGAAGAAATGTGAAACATTCTTTGCTTTACATACTAATAAAGCAGACAGAGCCTGTTGGGTCTTTTGATATCCATTTAACTCTGCATGTTTCTTTCTTATGTCATTCAGAATGAAAGGGTGCTTGCAGCAGCAGACGTTGTGACTCAGGACTGCCTGTTTGTGAATCAAGTTCCCTTCACACAGTGTTTAGCAATGCATCGGCATGTGGATTCTCACATGGAAAATGGCTGTCATTAATCTGTAGAGCTCGCATACATAACAAATATGTGTGTATTTACATTATGCATGACTGGCAAATACCACAAATTATTAACATTGCCAGTAGTGTTTAAAAGTAATATCTATGCCAGAAATGATATATGGTTTTCAGTTTTTAATGCAATGACTAGTTGGCTTTCTTTTTTTATTACACAATCCTTTCTTTATTCATGCATCATGTCATTATGCTTTAGAATGTAGCCCAGCTGTATATTTTCTCCTACCTGCAGACATGTCTGTATCGCTTTGTTGCCTTAAAAGTACACATAATGCCGCACATGTGTATAAGCACAAACCAAGAAACAGTACCTCCGCTCATATCTCCCTTCTTTTATGTGTGCACCCAGAGTCACTGCATTGGCCCGAGTGCAGACACAATTTGGGGCAAAATGCATACTCATGTTTTGGTGCCAAAGTCCACTCTGTGCCTACACCTGGGCCAGGCTGGCACAGAACTCACACCTTTAACCATTTATAAATAGTTTGTGAGTGATGTGACAGAACTTAAATCACTAAGCACTAATTATAACCACTGGCATCTTTAAGCACCATTTATAAGAATATTATAATAACAAGTTACCTGCTAATGAGCCTGTTTTAATGCAGTTTATTCCTTTAGAGACCTGCAAAGTTCTGGCATATAGTTTTGCTTTGAAAAAGCCCCAGGGTGTTAATTGTGTTGACCACTGATGTAAATGGAAACCGCATACAGTACAAATATTGATGATTTAATTGACCCACGTGCCATTGCCCTTGTAGGAGGTTTTGGATTGATAGGATATTTTTCTTGACCAATATGCTAGGTGTTCCTTATCTCTAAGTCAGGTTTTGCCCAACAGTGTACAGTAGATCCCTGCTTTTACAAGGGAAGCCCTGAAAGCAGCGTACGAGTACAGGACAACAAATAATTGGCAAATAATCCAGGAAAAGGTAAATTTGGGGAATGAAAAATCAGGGTTCTACTGTAAAAGTATGGGTATATGCTTTAAACATATATTATGTACTAAAAACCACAACCATTTGAGGAAGTAAAGAGAGCCCCTTTCCAAAAGAGCTTACAATCTGCAAATGTTCTAATTCAGCACACATATGTGCAATATACTTGATTTTAGGCACACTATTGGATCAAACTTTGAATCAGGAACTCTAGGGTGGGTTTGTAATGGCTGAGATGCTCACTGCAATGATTTTTCCTTGTTATTCTTCTGCTAGCCATAGCTAGGGGTGATTCTCTGGCAGTTAATAAAGATAGAATATCCCACTCACTTCATCAGCCTCATAATGAACAGAAAGAAGATTGCACAGAAATATATATATATACTAGAAATTGAAAATTTCCCAGTACCATTCTTAGTATTTACTTATGTCCAACTAAACCCTGCAGATAATGAAACAACTGAAAGGGATTCCTGGACATACCACTGCCTTTTGTGTTGCTCGTAAAGGGTAGCAGATTTGTAGTGATGCATCTGAATGAGCAGTGACTGTCCTCTGTAAAGGAATTCAGAAACCTGTTTAGGGTCAGGTCAGTGAGTCAAATAAACGGCACATATGATGGAAAATGTCTGGCCTATACTATGAATTTAAAAAAAAAAAAAAAAAAAATCAATATTTTTGCATAGTTAAGTAATCCTATATTATTGACTACCTCCCCCTCATTCTCCCTGCAGTCAGCTGAGTTAGTTTAAATAGAAAAAAAATAGCTCTCTGTAAAAACCCCCTCCCTTTGTTGTAACTGTTTTGGTTTACAGATGAGCAGAAGCCAATTATGCAGGGTGTTTATTTGTGAACTTTTAGGGCAGTGGCACACAAGATTTGTTGTCTGTGGGAAATCTGTGCTACACAAGGAAAGGCATTTATGGGGGATTTGTTGTCTGGAGCAGCACTGATTTCCAGCGGGCGACAAATCTCTTTGCGTGCCCTTTTCTTAATCCAATAACCTTTTAGTCCTCCAAATTGCTTGCAAGAACCATGATGGTGGGAACTAAAAGCAGTTTACGTCTCTTGTTTCCTTGCTTCAGTTCATACTGAACAAGAGGTTATACTAAAATGTATAATTGTTTACAAGCTGCAACAGAAATCGTATTCAAGTACCCCATTGTGCAAACAAATGAAACTATAATAAAGAAAAGGTGATGACCACATCCTTTAAAAAATGTATGTAAAAACGAAATGCAGAATACTTTCATAGTGCAACACTCCTGTAAAGTGAATTGGCAGCAAGGCTTTAACCAGGTAAAGCGCAACATTGCTCACTAAATTGGGCAGATTCTGTGACGGGTGCTTTACTTTCAATTATTATGTGATTTTCAGGACTTAAAACATTTGGGAGTTATGACAACAACTGTGGGATCTTTTAATAGTGTTAGATTTTTATTATGTTTTATTTAGTGCTTGGGGTATTTGTGCTTTCCTTTTTGTCTTTTGAAAGTATTCTTGTATGTGTCTGTATTTGTGTGAAACAGGATTTTTTTTTCTTGGATGATACTGCGCTGATGGTCTTGTCTTGCATAAAGTTTGGGAGAGCAGATTGTTTGAGAACAGTGTCTTGTGATGGCTGGTTTATACTAAGACACTAAACTGGCATAGCATGTGTATTGTTTGGAAGCTGTGCCCTAAGCTAGTGGCCTGGAGATGACAGTCAGCAGACATAAATATTTTTCTGCACAGTTCTGAAGAATAATTTGTTCCTGCCAAGCCCAAATACACCACATAAATGTAGTCTCTAAGTGGTAGTTCTGTGTGCAAATCTCTCTCTCTCTCCCCCCCCCCTCCCCTGCTCCCCAAGCATCACAGTACACGGGGCTAGCACTGAATAATGCTCAATGGGACCTCCTTCACTGTATAGAAAGTGGGGTTTGTATAGCCCATATTTGGCCATATCACATTCACTATCGGTATCCCTAGAGGTGATTGCCTACCAGGAAAATACATGCTATCCCCAAAAATAGATAGGCTTCTGGTGTATATGTTTCTACTCAGTGATTACCACCCGTGAACCACCAACCCCTGCCATGCAACTCTGGGTTTGTAGACCAGGCATGTGGTTGGTGATGGGGGCATATAGTTTTATTCTGTGACACGATTTGGGTTGGGGAGAGGTCCCTGTGCAGGGTGCTTATACTAGCTGAGAGATGACTCTGTCTTCCAGAGAATCTGTGCACCACTCCCTATGTAAAGCAGAAAGACTGACTCCCAAAATCCATCACTTCACAGTGCAACATGGTGAGTGAGTGGTTGCATCACACTAAGGGTGGTTGAGAAATTGTTTATAAGACTATCATGGATTTCTTTCAGTCTGTGCAATCAGGGTTTAAAAAAACAAGTTATAATAGCTGCTTTAAAGGGGTTGTTCACCTTAGAGTTAACTTTTAGTATGATGTTGAGAGTGATATTGTGAGAGAATTTGCAATTTGTATTAATTTTTTAAAATGCATGTGTTTTGATTTATTTAGCTTTTTATTCAGCAGTTATCTGGTTTGCCATTTCAGCCATCCATTTGCTAGGGTCCAAAATAACCTAGCAACCTTGTAATAAATTGAATAAAAGACCGGACTATGAATAGTAGAGGACTTAAATAGAAAGATGATTAGAAAAAAGTAGCAATAACAATACATTTGTAGCCTTACAGAGCATTTGTTTTTAGATGGGGTCAGTGACCCACGTTTGAAAGCTGGAAAGAGCCTGAAGAAGAAGACAAATAATTTAAAAACTATACAAAATAAATAATGAAGACCAACTGAAAAGTTGCTTTGAAATGGCCTTTCTATAACATAATAAAAGTTAACATAACGGTGAACAATCCCTTTAAATGATACTCTGGGATTTTGCTCAGCAGGGCCAAAGAGAAGAAATGCTTTAGAAAGACAAGGTGAAAAATGAATGTTTCAATTTCAATATTAAAACAGCGATCACAAATAGAAAGTAAATTAAAAAAGTCTTTATTTCAGCTAAACTACCAGAAAACTGGAATAAAAAGGGTGGAAGGTGAATCGCAACCTTAAGGACAGTGGCCGACGGGGAGATTTGTCACCTGCAACTATTTATGCACGACTGTGAGCAACAAATCTCTTGAAAATTCATCTCCTTTGGAAATAACTGAAAGCACTGGCAGTAGAACCAATATATAGCAAAGTCACCCAAAATTGCCTCTCCCCTTCAACCACTGCCCTTAATGTTATCCTGCCTGCCGAACAATCTTTCCTATAACTTAAACCAAATGTACTTGTTGACTAACCAAAAAATGATGGTCATAAGTCATATTTTGCATAGATCTTTTAAATTTGATCCCTAGGTAAAATATTCACTTTCAAAAGATGTGTTAAGAACAATAATTAATTCAAAGTAAGGATTATATTATGTGTTAAGAAACAAGCTTGTCTAGTTTGTTACGAAATGATAGCTAATGCATGTTTACTCTGCTGGCTGAAAAAAACGTAATATTTTTCTCAAACCAGTTTGTAAGTAATCCTTTAATAAATTGCTCAGGCGCAGTGTTTAGCAATTGGTCGTGACTCACTACAATTCATGGACGTGGTTACAGTTTCAAAGTTTTAGTTTGATTTAATCGCTAGACCGAAAATATATCAGTCATTTATGCCCTTAATTTCCACTGTTCTTTCTTTCTCTAATTTTAGGTCCCATATTTCTAATGATCACAGTTTTCTGCACCTATCCGTCTCTAGGGAGGACTTATTGACTCCCACGGTTGCTAGATATTTGTTAGTAACGGCACAGCCTGGAACACCTTGACGTCTGTTATTGTAAACATGATATATTCAATATTTTCAGGATATATTTTAATAATTAACTCTTAACTAAAAAGCAATGAGGCTTTTATTTTCACTGCCAGAGCAGATGTGGAAGTACCTTATGACTCTGCATTATGACTCTCAAACCTGCCTGGAAAAAACTGACAAAATTATTCTCAGTGTACTAATGTCCTGATGTGTGAGTATATGGTGAAACATCGCCATTATACAAAATAGGACTTTTTATGCAGCATTTGTCATTCATTTGATGAACTTCAAGTGCTAGATTCTCAGAAACAGGCCTATTGAGTGCTACAAGTTGCCTATCACTACCCTGAGCTTGGTTTATATGAGGCTTCGTATAATGAGGAATAAAGACTCCCAAGCAGTTGTTTTATTAATGGTCTTTTTCTAGGGCACATCACACATTTTGGGCAAAGCCCTTTTTCAAGTGGTTTACACAAAGCTAATGTGGTAGTCCGATTTTGTTGGATGCCAAAAAATTGATTTTTTTTCCAATCTATTCCATTACTAACCTAGCTAGTTAAACAAATGGCAGCGTCACCTTAGAATCTCTCAAACGGTATGCCTCATCCCAGTAGATGACAGTAGGCAATATGTCCCCAATATGTCTTAAGAGATGTGCTTAAAGGGGATGTAATGGTAAAAAAATAAAATTCAAGTTTTACTTTCTTTAATGAAAAAGAAATCTCCAACATACTTCAATTAAAAAATGTGTACCTTTTTTATAAGAAACCCGATTATATGCAGTGAAATTCCCCCTTTGTTTTACTTGCTCTGACTGTTGCAGATAGGACGGTCCTAACTCCTCTGCAGGGAAACCCCCCTCCCCCACCTTAATTCCCAGAACTGGAGCAGCTTTGTTTGTTTCCCTGTAGAGCAGCAAGCGACGACCATGTAGAGATTTGTATCTGCATTGTGATTATTAATCAGACTTGCTGTATAGGCTTCTATGGCAGAAATGATTAGATTTGTATCTGCATTGTGATTATTAATCAGACTTGCTGTATAGGCTTCTATGGCAGAAATGATTTGACTTGTGCTGTTTTGCTAGTTTATGGCGATCCCTAAACTTAACCTCCCAACTGAAACCCAGACCACACTGAGCATCTGTTTGACACATGCTGCCACTATTAGACTAATGGCCCATATGGCATTTTGACCACTACAGTATGCTTGTCAAAAAATGTGCTGTAAAACTACTTTTTGCCAGTTACCACTTCCATTAGAAAAATATGGCAGACCCTGGCAGTTAGTGAAGCAGTACTCAAGATCGCTTGTATTTGACTATGTGAAACTGTTTATTGTGCCCACAATAAGGGTGGTGGCTACTGGGGGAGATTAGTCGGCCAGCGACAATTTTCATTCTAGCCGGCAGGAAGGCATCTTCGAGATTTGTCACCGAAGAAGAAGCGATTTTTCTGAGCGACTAATCTCCCCCAGTAGCCATGTGTGCCATCACCCTAAAGACTTTCACATTATTCAGAGTGCTGCAGTGTGATTTTCTTGGAGTTCTATTGTTCCCTGCAGTGGGGTAAGCAGCTTGCACCTAACGTTACAAAAAGCAATTGGTATAGTTGAGCATTTTCTCTATCTGTATGTACATTAGTGGCAATTCTAAGGGTCTGACCACACGGGCAGATTCGTTGCGGCGACTTATATCCCCGATCTGCCTTCCGCCGGCTAAAATGTAAATCGCCTAGGTGCAGGCACACGGAGCACTTCGTTTTCCGAAGTCACCCAAAGTTTCCTCACGAGGAAGGCAGATCGGGGGGAGATTAGTCGCTGTGAAGAAGAGGAGATTTGTCACCTGGTGACTAATCTCCCCGAATCTGCCCGTGTGGCCAGACCCTAAGAGGTTCTGTTAAACTTTTATTTTAGTCACTTTTTTACTGCACAGCTGGGTGCGGTTCTGTTGCTGCCTAAAGACAGGAGTGGCTGTTGAGATGTGCTAATTTAACATTTAATACACGCAGTGCTTCAGGGTGCAAAACTGATGTTACCCTACTACAAATAGAACACAATTTCTATTTAGTATTATGAGAGTATTATGGGTATTATGAGATCTTTTACTCAATGTTTAATCTCCTGCATGAATTCATTGATGTCTTCATACAATTCTGACTGTTTAAAGGGGTACAAAAACCTTAATATCTGTGCCCCCCTAAACAGACCTTTCATCAGATCCTCCTGAATTACACCACATAGGTCGCATAAATGTGGCTGAGCCGAGAACCTCAGTGGGGGTGGCCATCTTTGCCATTTCAGGTTCTCTTCTTGGCAATCTTCTGAAAGGGGCATGTGCAGTTGATGTGGACCTGGCTTCAACTTTGCATGCTCAGTGTTGAGATTGCTGAGAAGAGGACCTGATGACATGAGATGTTGTCTGCCAGCCCTGCTGCTCTACTCTGCTTTACAGAAAGGTACAGTTAACAGCCTCTTTTAAAGGAAAACTATGCCCCTCAAACAATGTAGATCTCTATAAAAAGATATTGCATAAAACCGCTCATATGTAAAACCCTGCTTCATGTAAATAAACCATTTTTATAATATGTCTAGTATAGGTAAATATAAAAACTGGACTTGCTGAGTAATCAATGAAGACGTTTCACTACTCATCCGAGCATCTTCTTCAGTTCAACTGACTGGTGTGGGAAGTTCTCGGCATATAAACTCTTCCACTAATCCAATCACAATGGCACATTGTAACTCTTCAAAGAGGTGACATCTGAAGAAATTCACAGAGGTGTAGATTCTGTGTAGTTACTGTGATAGGATTATCCAATGTGTCATGCAACTCCTAGATACAGGTGTTACTTGTGAGAGTTGCATGAATGGATGTGTGAAGTGTTCTGAAACCGCCGGGGTACAGATGTTAGAACAGAACATTGTATGTAGCAGACAGGTGGTGTCGAAGGCCCCCACCTCTGTTTAGGGATGGTTTCTCCACCTTGACATGAATCGCCTCTTTCACGCCTCGTAACTGTGCAATAATCCATTGCAAGTGAAT
This sequence comes from Xenopus laevis, assembly GCF_017654675.1. NCBI lineage: Eukaryota > Metazoa > Chordata > Amphibia > Anura > Pipidae > Xenopus > Xenopus laevis. Next base: position 95,322,395 of record NC_054377.1, read on the forward strand.
GTGATTATTCTTTCTTTTATATATCAGGCCATGACATTTGTGTGTCCTTTCCCCCACTTCCTTATTTTTAAACATTTCTATATCTTTGTATGACTTTTTGTTCCTTATCTATCATCTTCTCCTTATGGCTGCTAGGGAGGAGACTTGCTTAACCAGCCTTTATGCTGTTGCATCTGTCCTGATAGACCCTGAGATCCTCTATTACATTTCTTGAGAGATAAAGTTTCAGGGCGTGCCCACACAGTTTCATTTGTGTTTGTTACAGAAACCATTAATCCCCTTCTCAGAACCTCTACATTTTTTTAATTTATTCCAATTAAATCATAACCCCTTATGTGTCTAGTGTGTCCACCTGGTTAATTTATGTCTGAACAAACAATTGTTGAAAAATGTTATTCAAAGTATCAAATCTGTATGCGACTCTCCAGTACGTTTCCGCTTCCAGTTTACACTATGAGGGTGTAGCAGAAAAAACATTTTGGGGGCATATAGGAATTTGTATGTTCACACTGTGTCTGTGTGGTTTTTCTCCCAAGTGCTCCAGTTCTTTCCCAAACTCCAAAAGCTTTCATTGTAAGCTCCTCAGAAGCAGGGACAGATGCGAATGATAACTATAAGCACAATGTAAAGTAAGGATTATGAATATAGAAGTATTAAACGGAAAATAAATTTGGGATGCCATAATATTCTTATTTGGCCAAATACTGAATCCTCCAGGAGAGATTTGCTTTTATACCAGTCAAATCCAAACCCTAATTTGCATGTCCAGATTTGAGAGAAACCAAGTAACCACTTAAAGGTGAAATTTGGCTCAATTTAAACCCTTCAAAAAAAGGCAGCATTTGGCCAAATCCCAAACTGAAACCTGTATTTGGTGCATCCCTAAAATAAATGCATTAACAAAATTAAGAAAACTTTGTAATTATACATTCTAAAATAGTTATGTGTAAATTTCACAAGAGAGGTCACCAAACGAATGGATCTTTGCCCATTTTGGCCACCTATGTGCTGGGCCAAATTGGACTGATCTGATTGTTTGATCTTGGCCAACAATTGAATTATAATGGCACCTATGTAAGCCTGCCAACACCCCAGTGTGGTCCTTGCTGAATTAAATTTTCAAATCTGCCCGATTAAATATGAGGATATCATTAACATAGAGCTTAGTGGAGATGGTTTACATTACAGCAGTGATATGATTAAGGCAAAGCTGGTCAACCTGTTCCTCTGTCCCCTCCCAGCATCTCTGGACAGCCTTTGTGACTCTTTGTTGCCCACCACTGGGCTTCCTATACTGCTGGGAATTGTAGTACAGTGGGTGCCCATCACTGACCTAAGGTGATCATTTTTTTTTTTTTTTTTTAAGATTTTGTTAATATCAGGTTTTACTCTTCTGAACTTTACTCTAGTGTGTGTTGTTGTGTGATAGGGAACAAACTTATACTTTGCATTAATAGATCTGTACCATATAAATGGGTACAAGTTTTATAGGACAGTGTTAAAGAATAGGGTAATAAATCATTATAGTTACCCTTTAACCTCCCTATGCCTCAGCACAGAATTGGGCCGTGTCATTGTGCCTGAATAATTTCTATACAGCGCCTTGTACAATGTTTTTAATTATAAGGAGTCATGTAATATTTATGAATGATGCCAATAGTTTTTTTCCTTGAGAAAGCATCTTATTTTTACTTGCTATTCTATGTGCTTGATGCTTAGCTATGTTAGAGGGATTTGTGAAGTGGGTGTTAGAATACTATTATACATTGTATTTAGGGCACAGCTAGGCTTGTTTGTATGGGTCATGTGGGCTGCCCTCTGTTCAGTTCACAGTTCACTGCCCCCATTGCTGTTATAATTGATTTCTCGTCAACAGTTCTTTGTTCTTTTAAAGGGTTTATCCAACATCTTTTTAACAGCACTGTACTAGGGTAGACTACTAAATAGGGCTGGCACATACATGCAGGGTTAATCGGAACCTGCTGAAACCTGCATAGTTATTTCTTTTCTTCTCTGTGGTTATTCTAAATTTCCTTTTACTTTAGTCCCAGAAGTATTTGGTTACTTTCTAAGGAGTCATTGTGAAATGAAATGGATAACCCAATAATTCCCCCAGATAATTTTAAGAACCCTCTTTCAGACAACATGGGGTAATTGCAAATTGTAACATGCAGCAATCATGATTGCTTTTCTATTATTTTTTGGGAAGCTCTGCATTCACTGAAAATGTAGTATCCCATACATTTAGTTCTCATACGGTGTCCTGTTTTTTTTTTTTAGTATCACAGATATGGGACCTGTTATCCAGAATGCTCATGACCTGGGATTTTCCGGATAACTGATCTTTCCATAATTTGGATCTTCATACCATACAAGTAAATCATGTAAACATTAAATAACAATAATAGGCTGGTTTTGCTTCAAATAAGTATTTATTATATCTTAGCTTGGATCAAGTACAAGGTTTTTTTAATTATTGCAAAGAAAAAGGAAATAATTAAAAAAGAAAAATGTGATTATAATGGAGTCTATGGGAGACAGCCTTTCCATAATTTCTATCTTTCTGGATATTGGATTTCTGGATAATGGATCCTATACCTGTATTATCATTCTTTTTTTTTATTTTGCCATTTTAACAACAATAAGCAGAGAATGAAATAGAAAAGAGAGGAAAAGACGTGAGGCAGAGGCAGTCGTTACGGCTATACAGGATCCTTTTCACAAACTACTGTAAATTCAACCAGGTACCCCATATGGCATCAAATTTCTCTGGGCACCCTCTGGCTAAGTATGTCAATTTCTGACTTGGAAGAATGTCATTTACCAGCTTTTGCCAATATTGCAACGAGGAGGGGTCCAAGGACTTCCAGTGCATAAGAATGGCTGGAGTAAGAGCGAAGTGGAACATCACCAAACAGGCCTAGTAAACAGAGTTCCGGGGCACGAATATTTGGGAGTGCTAGCTTTTCATCCAAGAACTGAAGAATCTTACCCCAGAATCCTTGTATCACCGGGCATGACCAAAATACATGGAACAGAGTACCTACCTCATCTCTGCACTTAGGGCACATATCTGATACATTATCTTATATTTTTGCTAATAGTTACGGTATCAGGTACACTCTGTTTAAAAATTTTACCTGGATGTATCTATCTCTCTCATTGAGATGGAAATATTTGGAACCAATCGTCGAGCATCAGACCACTTCTCATCGTCCAACTCAGGAATGTCTCTCTGCCATTTGGCCTTAGATTTTTCCAGGGATGAAGGCCCTGCAGTTGACAAAATAGTATAGATGTATTATCATTCTTAATTATTGTCTGCCTCACCCTCAAATGAGCTATCACATTAGCCTGTGCCAGTGTATACAGCCCAGTGAGTGAGTGAGGGGTCCTGCTGCCTTTTATCCTGTCTTGCTTATCAGCAGCAACTGTAGCTGCAGTTACAAAAAATAAAAACAGGGTTCCTACTGCTTTTATACAGTGACAATTGAATAGCTGGCAAAAAAGGACAAACATCAGCTATTCACTTCTCAGCTGGAGCTCACAGTAGTGTCCATGGCAAAAGCTCGTTAATGCTAGCCAGAGAAACCAGTTATTAGAGCAGCCGTGTGTCTAAAATGGAGTTGGCAGTTTTGGGCCAGCTTCCACATGCATTTTGTGGGTTCAGGTTGAGCTCTTACTCTGACGGCTTTTGGCTCCAGCAGCCTCCATTTATGGGAGACCACCTGTACCACCCCCTTTCATGACATCGGGGGGGGTGTCAGTGCAGGTGTATAAATGGAGGTGCCAGCTGTGTTGAGTTTGGGTACAGGTTGGCAGCGGGCTGGTTAGGGTTAGATACAAGTTGAAATATTGTTGACCTGCACATTGGTGGTGGAGGGCCCCTGGGGGAACAGTGGAAGGTAACTTTGGGTAGCTTGGCTTGTGGCCATGGAAAGCCACACTCTCCATACTTCCGCAGCTATTTATTACAAGGTATCAATGAACTTGTAATGAGTGGGTTATTTAACAGTGACAAGTGTTTGCATAGTGGGTATGAACACACTGTCTGAGTGTTTGTACACCGATAACAAGGGTTTTGTGTATTGAGGCAGGATATACACACACTTTTAAGCTCATGCCATTATATTGAGATACTGACACCAGAAATAAATCTTTTTATTTATTTTTTTTTACATCTGTCATAACATTGTCTTTGCATGCTTTATATGATTGTTCCATAACATTATTTCCCAATTCTTTTACACTACCTATCTAACCCCCCCCCCCCTTCTATGAAGGGGCTGCCATATTTGTGGAGCAAAGAAGTGAAAGTTGTGCTTACCACAAATTTTTAAAAACATTAAGCGGGGATGCAATGAGGTTGTATCAACAAAATTCACATAGATAAATATAAGAGGTCCTCTGCACTCAACCCATTAACAATATATTTATTGAGACGTTTTGTGCCTTAAGCTACTAAAAATGCCTTACCCTTTAAACAAAACAGGGATGACTTTGACATAGTTGGCCAGCTTAAAGGACCAGTTACCCACCAAGACAAATTAAACTTTAAAATCGCAAAGCCTTTATTAAGAAATAACTTACCGAAACTCCGCTTCCGCTCCTCTTCAGAAAAGGCAACATCGTGCAGCGATCGATTTCTCCTCCCTGGCTATCTCCTATAAGGAAGGCAGGGAGGAGAAATCGAGCACCACACGATGGATCGCCCAATCGCTTTCTGAAGAGGAGCGAAAGCGGAGTTTCGCTAAGCTATACTAAGATGTTGCGATTTTAAAGTTTAATTTGTCTTGGTGTTTTTTTCAATGTATACTAACTAATTTTAAAAAAATTTTTTTTGATGTTACTGGTCCTTTACATATATTGCAATATGTGTACACACAATCCCTGTTATGTTTTTTATTACCGGTAGCTTAAGGCACAACATGTCTCAATGTCTTAAATATATTGTTAATGGGTTCAGTGCAGAGGACTTGTATTTGTCTATATTTGTGGAGCAGTCACTTTGGCAAAATAGTGAAGTTTAGGAACTTCATATTACAATTACTTACAAAAGCAGACCTATTGAAAGATGATCAAAATGACCTATAGGTAACTTTTAATGCAAATGCAGACATTTTGAAGAATTTTTAAGTGACCAGTCACACTGCTGTGACAATATTTTTTCTCCTCTTCCAGGTATCCCTTGCCGCAGTACAAGCTATTACAGTAAGCTCCAAAAGAAAGTTCTGTACTGCCCATGTGCTGTCCAGGTCACTGCGAGCGTCACCTTGAATGGGAGCAGGGTTTAAATGTGGTTCTGTGCAGGAAATACCACTAGCTAGCATATTTTAACACTAGGGGTATGGGTACACCCTTTGAGCTTCCCAGGAAGCCAGAGTCTATGTATAACAGTAATAATGCTCACTACAATGTGAAAGTAGCATGGCGCAATCTGTATACTATCTAGGGTTCCTAGATCTTATGAAATGTTTGCTCATCCTCTAAAGTAATAGTCAATTTTCCACTAAAAAAGCTAAAAAAAAACAACTTTGAGATAACCATCAACCACCCCTTTGGCTGTCACTTATTTAGCTGCTATGAATATAGGAGTAATCAAATTTTCAGCAGATATATATGCATTTCATAATTTTTTTAAGTAATGCTTCTGCTGGATGTTTATGTGAGTTAGTGCCCAACACTGAGTAGATAAGATGATATACGCTACACCAGAATCTTTGTAGTGCTGGACTACCAGATATAACAATTTTTTACTGTTGTAGGGCAGCCTCTAAAAAGGGTACCCAGCCTTTTTTTTTTTTTTTTTTACCTGTGAACCATATTTAATATAAAAAGCTGTGCAGCAAAACAAACATGACAAAAGTTCCTACGGGGTGCCCAGTAAGGGCTGTATTTGGTTATTTGGTAGCTCCTATGTGGACTGCCAGTGTACATGTGGGTCTGTTTGGCAGGACACCTGGACTTTATGCTACCAAAACTCTCCTCTAAGTCAGAAATCCAAAAATGAGCACCTGCTTTGAGGCCACTAGGAGCAACATCAAAAGGCTTGGGGAGCAACATGTTGCTCTCGAGCTACTGGTTTGCGATCACTGCTTTAAAACAATGCAGATTTGCATTGAGGTCCCAGGCAGCTTTACAGGCTGGTTCTATATACTACTACCTACTAAGTGTTTCCTATGAAGTAGCACATGTTTAGTCGAGCAATGACTTGTGCAGGGGTCCCCAACCTTTTTTACCCATGAGCCAAATTCAAATGCAATAAGAATCAGGGCGCAACACAAGCATGAAAAATGTATTTGAGTATGACAAATAAGGGCTGTGATTGGCTATTTGGTAGCTCCTATGTGGTCTGGCAGCCTACAGAAGGCTCTATTGGGCAGTATACCTGGTTTTATGCAACCAAAAATGGCTTCAAATCCTGAAATTCCAAAATAAGCACCTGCTTTGAGGCCATTTGGAGCAACATCCAAGGGGTTGTTCGCGATCCACTGCTTGGGGATCACTAGACTAGTGAGTTCTATTGCTTGTGATCGATCATCTTCATCCATATCTAAATGAAGTTCCTCTGTCCAACTCTTAATATACTTGACTTTCACATTAATCATAATTACATATAATGGTTTGATATTGTGCCTAGAAGCTAGAAGTGTTTTATGCAGTTAAGCTTGCCATACACTGGCACTTTTTTTTTTTTGCCGCCCTGTAAAAGTCACTTGTGAGAGTACTTACTTTTTTGAGGATTTTGAAATTTGACTTTTTTACCCTAAAAAAAAAAAAAAGTTTCACAGCTGTTATATATATATATATATATATAACTGTGTGTAGGTTTGGAAATGGAAATGTTTATTCCTTGTAGAAGGATTCTGGTGTTGCTTTTCAACATCACTGTATATCTGGTTGGGGGAGGGGAAGTATTTGTGAGTTGTGAAGCTCAATTGGAGAAAAGGAGTGTCTATATGCCATTGTATTAGCTGGCCTGCTGGAGATCATTTGTACATGGGTCATAAAATATGGCTGAGGAATTTGATGAAAGCCCATTTATTAGACTCCATTAATCACTCTGCTACAACCATTCACGAGGTATCTTGTAATGTCTATTGAGAGTTGAGTGGGGTTAACTGTGTAATTGCTTGGTAACCTCTATAAGGGCTTGTAGGGCACACTCACTACTCACTTCCATGATATTCACTTAAAGGGCCTCAGTGTTTTATGGTACATTTGTGCACACACACACACACACTCTAAGTTTCAAAATATAAATTGATCTTTCATGGTAACTTGCCATTTTATTACCTTAGCCCCAGTGCATCAAGAGTCCCACTCATAAAGCAAAGCAGGATCACTGTATTTTATCAACTTTTTTTTTTTCTAAACAAATTCATCTTTTAAAAATGTTTTTAAAGAAGAAAAGTATTGAACACATCAATGGTTTTCTCAGTAAATCTATTTCTAATGGGGCTATTGGCATGACATTTACACCAGATGTCGTTGGCAACCCAAGTAATCCATACATACAAAGAAATGTAATGTTGCATTTGTAAGCAAAAAGTCCAAAGAACGTTTATGAATGGAAACAAACAATCCTCTTCAAGTTTTGTTGCTAAATCCTAAAAAAAAACCAGGATACCGATTTTGTACAATTGGTTTCTTCTGAGAGGTGTCTTCTGATGCCTGGGGAGATAATATAAATACAAATTATGTTGTGACTTTAGAAAGACTGAGCTGTTTTTATCAACTGGAACTTTGGCTTCCTAGTATTCAATGTTACACATTTCCTCTAGTATGTTTATCTTTTTTTTCTTAAGTTTGACTCACTCGCTTTCCTGCTATTCATCAAAGTACTGGCCCTAGACCTCTATGTTCCAGAATAATATTTTTATTAAAGTAGCCACTGATCTCCCTAAGCTGCATATTCACAGATGCTTAAAGGGCATGTAAAGGCAAAAAAACTAAATCCCATTTTTACTTTCTTTAATGAAAAATAAACCTATCTCCAATATACTTTAATTAAAAAATGTGTACCGTTTTTATAAGAAACCTGACTGTATGCAGTGAAATTGTCCCTTCATTTACTGCTGTGGATAGGAATTGTCAGATGGTCCCTAACTGCTGAGCAGGGAAACAATCATACTTATGAACAGCAGGGGGAGCCCCCGCCTTACTTCCCAGCCATGCAGAACTCAAGCAGCTTTGTTTATGACGATCCCTAAGCAGCCCAGACCACACTGAGCATGTGCACAGTCTTAGTCTTGCAAAGATGTTTAACAAAGTTACAAGATGGTGACCCCCTGTAGCCAACTTTGAAAGCATAAATCATTTGTTTGATTAGGCTTGTGGTGCAGTAAGTTCATGTTTATATTTAGTATACAAAATACAGCATTTCTAGCCTTATTCTATTTGACTTTACTTGCCCTTTAATGGAACTTTTTATTATGTTCAAGGAGCATTGCTTCTGCGTGAATATTTGGGGGTGAATCTCTAATAAATGCAGTCAACATACAGTACTGCTACCTAACTTAAATGCAAGGTGAATCCAAATACTCACAGGTGCAGTATTTACTCTATGTTGTATCTCAGCTGTACACAAGCTATTTCTAAGCAGTGGAGGGGCTTGGGGCAAGCTGTCCCCTACAGGGACCCGATATTGATGGTGGGGTTAATATACAGACATTTCTGTACATGTAGATGCCTTACCATGAATGTGGAACCCCCACTGCTGTTCTCCAGTATATGGCCCAGGGCAGTTGCCTCTGTTTGCCACAAGAATCCGGAAGACAATTGCTCCTTGGTGCTCACTGGTAAGAATCCCAGGCCGGTGCAGTTTTCACCTAATAGGAGCACCATCTCAGGGTGTGAGGTAAGCACATGCGATCATTTGGGGGGTACCTAACTTTTGGCACCCCCAAGTAAAAAGACCTTTTCTTCTCCTTTACGCTGGTACATACAATTTATTCATTTACAATCCATTTTCCAGTGGAACTTACAATTGCATTCACACATACTATGTTCAGTTTTATCAGGAGCCTGTTAACCTGCTTGTATGCTTTGGAAGCATGGGAGGACATACATTTTCAAGGCATTGTGTGCTTCTGTGGTCAGTGAAAAGAATTCTGTTACCATCCATGGATCCACCGATATGGTTGAGCAGAGGATTCTGAAGTGTATCTTTGCCACAATATTTAATCAAACAATTCTTAAAAATTAAACATCTTACTGGTTGTTATAAGTTACCACACCTGGGCAAAATTTGGGGTAACATATTTCATTTTACCTTTGTAAAAGTAGTTATTAAAGTAGTGTAACTTTTTTTTTTTTTACCTTTGTAAAAATGCTGTAGCACTCAACTTTACAAGAGAAACCACTGCTGTGTGTGTGTTAAATTTGTTTTTTTACCGTTGCCCCATACCTTTGTATTTGGTGACCTGACACACAGTCCCTTTATGTGGTTTGCTTACTGAAAAGTTGGATGTCTGACAGATGCAGCATTCATTCCTGCAGAACCTTTCTGCACTTTTGGTTTTGTCTTCTATCTTTTGTCATTTGCTTAGGCTTTATATTTGTCTGAAATCAAAAATCGTGAATTTGGTGTACTCCTAATCTATAATGTTTGATAAATGTTTATTTGGAGATTTTACAGCATTTATCTGTATGTCTTCAGGTAAAGCCACACTGGGCGTTTTGGAGAGATTTGGTCGCCTGGCGACTAATCGCCTCATCTTTGCGGCAACCAATCTCCCCGAGTCGCTTCTGGCGACTTCGGAAAACTAATCACCGCGTGTGATTAGCGTCGGCTTTTTTTAATTTTTGCCAGCCCAGAAGCAGGGAAAGCGTTTGGGGAGATTGGTTGCCGCAAAGACGAGGCGATTAGTCACCAGGCGACTAAATCTCCCAACAACACCCAGTGTGGCCTAACCCTTAAAAGGGGTAATAAACCCTTGGAATGTGAAGCTAAATGGCTCCTGTTATCTATTTTACCATTTTTATTTGGCTAGTAAGCTGTTAGTTGTTTAAATGACAGTTGCATTCCTGAATTCGGGATTTATTAAAGGGAAAAACATAAAAGCAGTTGAGTTTCCTTAGAAGTAAATGAGAATTGTCTCTAGTAGCTTTATGTATTTCTTTTCCCAGTTTGTAAAAATGATGAGGATTTTCAGCCTCATTGAAAATGAATGGAGAAATTGGGTTTGCCCTGACGTTTCTTCCATGACAAAATTAAAAAAAAAAAGCTAGCACTCAAGTTAACAAAAATGCCCATTAAAGCTTTTAATTGAAATAATTCTATAACATTTATTTTGCCACCCATATACAGTTTATGGCAAAGCTGTTTTTCCTGTCACAATTTTTTTAAATAGTTTTTTTTAAAATATTAAGGCATATTGTATAGTTTTCTTTCAAACCCACACCAGTTTGCAGTTTGCTTGAATTTGTGTGGACCTGCTGTGATGATGGGTCTTTCTGGAACTGAAGGTGCCAGTTTGGTAAATCTTCCTAAGCTGTTGCACAGTACACATGTACACTGTATTTAGAGAGAATCTAGATCTATGGCACCTGTTTATAAAGTGTCAAAAATAATTAAAAGGTTTCCAATTTTTCCAACTTCATACAGAAATTTTTCCCTTTAACATGACTTGACTTTATTACCTTTTTATACGATGTGTTAAATGTTGACAGTCTCTTCGACAAATAGCTAAATTACTTGGCAGACAACAAAAAGTAATCTTTATTGACCTGATTATTACAGTAATCAGGTCAAAGTGACCATTTTCTTCAATGATATTTTCATTAACATTTAAATATCAATTCGTCATCCCTCCGTGTGAGGTTTTAAAGCTTTACCAACAAGAATCCGATCATTGGAAAAATAGCTGCAAATCCTACTATGACTACTTCAGTGCTTTATAAATAGGCCTCCAATTGAACTGAAATCCATTTAAACTGATGGTCATATCTGCTTTTCTTTGATTGGAAATCACGCCACTTGTTGTAAGTCTGGGCAACATATTATAAATCATTCAACAATAAAAATGAGAAACTGTCCGCAGTATTTCTCATGCATGAAGTGTGCCAAGTGTAATTGAGCAGAATTGTAATGTTTTCTGCAATTGTTTTTTTTATCACATTATCACATTTTTTATAAGTTTTAGGCCGCAGCTTTATTTATACCTATATCTCTTCCCTCTGGTAGTGTTATAACAGTAGGCTGACTCTGTAAAACTCCGCAAATGTTAGAAAAGAGCATGAAAAGTTGAGAAGAGGGAGCCCTGTTTAGTTGAAGCATTTTCTTGGACTACGTTGCCTTTATTACACTAACAAGATATTCTAAGTGACTTTTGCTGTCATTGCTAAAAACTCCAAATGCTTTCTTCTCTTAGCCTGTTAACTACACAATGGCTTTTAAATTTCAAGTCTTATAACCTTCTATAATTTTCTTTTTGAAGCATGCGTCTGCCTTATGATTACTGAACTGGCAGTATCCCAGTTCTTTTATAAGTAGTCCCTTTCATCTCCCTCACAAAGCCTTTATGAGTAAGATTCCATAAAAATAAAATCAGACGCTTTGCAAGCAGTAATTAAATGTGTAAACTAACAAAATATCTTTTGGATTCTGATATCCTTAATCATGTAATGGGTCACTGTACTCTGAACTATTTGTTGCTCCTGAAATCAACATGCAAAGTATTGTTGTGTATTTTTTTTTTTGGGGGGGGGGGGGTTTGATTTCTCTCTGAAAAAGTAGTCTGTGAGCTTCTGAAAACAAAAACAAAAAAAATAAAAAATAAATAAAAGTCCTATCTCAGTATATAGGTGGGATTCTAATTATACACTGTGGATCATAGCAATTGTCAAATGGCAGAATCCCTTTGTCTTTATCTAAACAGCTCATTTATATTCACAGCACTTCTCCCTCTGCATGCCCGCTACAGAACGAACTAGTGGAGTTGAATAGATCAAGCTTAACTGAGGCAGAGCAAACAAAAGTTAACTTTAAATCTTTAAAAAATATAGATGAATAGATTTATAAAACAGAGATAATGTGATGATCAGGGGCGTAACTATAGAGGAAGCAGACCCTGAAATTGCAGGGGGCCCAGTAAAGCCATAATTAATGAGCAATTTCAAAATGTCTTAATCTAATAGGTCAATTTAGCAATGCTTTGGTACTAAATTCAATTTTCTTTGGGGCACAGTAACATAAAGTTTTACCAGTGGTGATTATGCTGTTTCTTAAAGGGGTTATTGTTGATTCAGATCACCAGAAATAAATATTTTTATTTTCAATTACTTTCTTTTTTTTATTTGTGATAGTTTTTCTAACATTGAAGTGTAAAGTTTAAATTTTTACCTTATGTCTATCTGAAGCAGCTTGGCGGGGGGAAATCACTAACTGTAAACTGCTCCAAATTGATACATTGGCTAATAATTAGCTTATATTTGCCAGAATCCCAAAGTTCAGGCAGCTGATATAATTGATACAATAGATGCTATTATTTCACAAATGTGGCTGAGAAATGTATCAACTAATGTAGCAAATTGCAACAGTTCAGAATCTGCACCCGGGAACAAACCAGACCCAAACACCAGAGACTGGTAATAAATAAAAAATGGAAAGCAATTGAAAAAAGTCTGGTGAACAATATGAAAACAACTGACGACAGTTTGGAAGGTGAACAACATCTTTAAGGCCCAGAGTAACATTTAGCCAATTGTGAAAGACCTTGAGAGGGTTGTGCAGGTCTAGAATATTTGTTTTATTTCCTTTGATACTGGCAATAGAGGTTGTGCAGCACTTTAGATTTGTTACACTTTCTACAATTTTGGACAGTTCTGGGTATCCTGAAACTTTTTTTTTTATAATGTCTTTATTTGCACCAAATAAACATATCAACAAACAACAAAATGGAATGCCATATAGTAATGTCATGTTACATAGGCTTACAAAGAAAAAGGAAGTAGACCTACACACAAGGGTTTCCCCTGGCCTACTCCCACATTCCTCAATATAAGTTACAAAATAAACCACCCTATCTCTAATGATCAATATCATTTATATTGTCCCCACGAGGTTACCTCTTAAAGGGATACTGTCATGGGGAAAAAAAACATTTTTTCAAAATGAATCCGTTAATAGTGCTGCTCCAGCAGAATTCTGCACTGAAATCCGTTTCTCAAAAGAGCTTTTTTATATCCAATTTTGAAATCTGACATGGGGCTAGACATTGTCAATTTCCCAGCTGCCCCAAGTCATGTGACTTGTGCTCTGATAAACTTCAATCACTTTACTGCTGTACTGCAAGTTAGAGTGATATAACCCCCTCCCTTCTTCCCCCCAGCAGCCAAACAAAAGAACAATGGGAAGGTAACCATATAGCAGCTCCCTAACACAAGATAACAGCTGCCTGGTAGATCTAAGAACAGCACTCAATAGTAAAAACCCATGTCCCACTGAGACACATTCAGTTACATTGAGAAGGAAAAACAGCAGCCTGCCAGAAAGAATTTCTCTCCTAAAGTGCAGGCACAAGTCACATGACATGGGGCAGCTGGGAAATTGACAAATTGTCTAGCCCCATGTCAGATTTCAAAATTGAATATAAAAAAATATATTTGCTCTTTTGAGAAATGGATTTCAGTGCAGAATTCTGCTGGAGTAGCACTATTAACTGATGCATTTTGAAAAAAATTTTTTTCCGATGACAGGATCCCTTTAATGCATTTAAGATCTTGTTAGGTATAAGGTCACCTGATCTGTCACCAATTCCATTACATTTACATTCTTGCCATTATTGGGTTTCTCCCTGCCTCCGACATGTACCATTTGGTGAAGCAGAAACTTGGCGTTCCCTATTTAGGGAGGCTTCCAGCCAATCCATGCGGTAAACAAGATCTAGCTTTGTTAACATCATCTCAAGTGGTGGTGAATGGTTTGTTATCCAACAGTGTAATATTGCCTTTCTACTAACTGCAGAGATTATGTTTGCTAATTTCTTGTCTGCCTTTGGGATATTGGTTGTGTCTCCAAAAATCTCCCATAGAGGTGTAAGGCGGACTTGAATGTGTAATGTGAGCTTACAGTAGGAAATTACCGTCTCCCAAAATTGTTTGATTACTAAGCAGGACCATAAACAATGGTAGATGTCTGCTTTTTGAGCTTCGCATTTAGGACATGCGTCAGAATCAGCCCACTCCACCAATTTCCGTAATGCTGGTGAAAAATACTCCCTATGTAAAATATTCAAGAACATAGCTTGAAAGTGACTTGAGGTGATGAGTGAAGTAGATTGTAAATGCAAGATGAATATCTTATCCCGCGTAAGATCTTTAATTTGGTGTAGCCATTTTCCTATACCTCTTTCAAAGTCCTTGTCCGATAATGAAGGTTTTATAATTCTATATATGAGTGAGATGGAGAGCTGTATTGTAGAGGATCGAAACAAACAATCAGTTGGGTTGTCAATATCTTGTGTTGGGACATTGTCTGTGTGTAGTGTCTTAATTGTAAATAGGAGAATGGATCCCATATTATCTGAAGATATCCTTCTTTGAGGTCATTGAGAGAATATAGATTTGTGGGTGTACGCATTAGATGTCTTACCTGCGTAAACCCCTGTTCCGCCCACCTTAGAAAGGGCTGACCAATATAGTTGTTTAAAAACTGCGGGTTGCCTATAAAGGGTAGAAAATTTTTTTGAACAGGTTGAGACGGACAGTCTATGTCGTACTGTTCGCCAGGCTCTGATTGTGGTATAGAGCATTGGGTTGTCCCTTGCTGTCAGTGGGAGTTGTTTCTCCTGAGAGTGTAAAAGAAAAACGAATGAAACATTCGGTACTAAAGCTTGTTCCTGCCTAGGTAGTGCAAAGAGTTCTCTATTATTGATCCAGTCTGCCAGGTAGCGGAGATTACAAGCTAAATTATATGTCTGTATATCTGTCAGATTTATTCCTCCTTGTGATTTGGATTGTTGGAGTTTTAATCTGCTAATTCGAGAATGATTGCTTCCCCAAATAAATTGACTTAGTTTTTTATTCATCCTTGTCAGGTCTTTGCGAGTTAAGAACAAAGGCAACATTTGTAGCAAGTAAAGCAAACGAGGAAACCATATCATTTTGACTAAGTGGCACTTCCCCAAATAGTTTACAGGTAATTTTGACCACGCCTTGAGTTCCTGAGTTAGCTTTTTCAATAGGGGGGGTAATATTTAGACTATAAAATGTCTGAGGGTGTGGGGGAATTTGAATTTCCAGAAATTCAATAGCCTTAGTTGCTCACTTGAATGGGAAGGAACCCTGCCATTTGTTTCTTAATTGTGGATTGAGAGTCATTGCCATTGTCTTGTTTAAATTAACTTGAAATCCTTCCACTTTGCTAACGCTTTCAATTTTGGTTAAAAGGGCATGAATTGCCTCCGATGGATTGGTCAGGAACAGTAAGATCTTGGCGGCAAAGGCATTCAATTTAAAATGTTGAGTGCCAAGTTGTATTCCCCGAAAGGTTGGTGATGCAAGTAATACTCGCAGGAAAGTGTTTAGTGTGAAGTTAAATAGTAGTGGGGAGAGCGGGCAACCCTGCCTAGTGCCTCGTGCAAGGGAGAACAGAGAGGAGAAGTGTCCATTTATAAAGAGTTTGGCTTGTGAGGGGGCGATATAGTATTGACACTGCCTTTATAAATAAGGGCCCGAAGTGTCTGAATTTCACTAGTCTGATTAAGTGAGAGTGAAACACTCGATCGAACGCCTTATCGGCGTCCAAGTTATCCTGAAACTTTTAACTCAAACCAGTCCACTAAGCTATGTGAGAAAACTGCAGTGGCATTATAGGTAGAAGCAGTTGTTCTGTTGAAGAGGGTGTCTCTGGTTATTCATGTGCACAAGGATATAGGCAACTGTGAAGCAAATTAAATGTGATGGCAAATAAACCAAATCAACATTTTGCCTGTGCTTGTAGTACAGATGATGAAACAGCTATGCTTACAGCAACCTTATGTCCCCTGATCCCCTAGTAACATTCATCCCTCTCTAGATGAGGCAGCAGTGATACACCATTTATAATGGGGCTGTAAAAAAGTGGTAAAGTATTATTTAAGGTTGCATCAGCCATGGGAGAAGAGGTGTCTGAATGTAACTGTGGAAAGTAACAAAGGGAGACAAGGGTTTTGTTTTAAAAGTAGGAATTCTGCTGGTAAGGTTATAAATATGATGCTACCATATTTTGGTGAAAACCGATAATATGTCAGTATTGCTTTAAGTACAGAATAATTTATGATTATTTGCATTGACAGGAAAGGCTCGCATTAGGGGGTTTAATAACAAGCCTCCCCCATATCCTGACTTATTTGTCAGAGGCACCAAAGCATTTTTCAGTACGTTGGAGTACTGTGAGCTGCTCTAACTATATTTTCCCCTTCATGCCTATTGCTCCGTTCTTGGTCTGGTTGCTGTACTTTTACTGTAAGTTTCTAATTTTCTTGTGTTTTTTAGAAACAGAGGTACCCCCCTTCAACTTGAGGGAAATAGGATTCAGGCTAGATCACAGTTTATGTAAAGTAGAAATATTGCACGGTGCTATGTTTGTAGTAACATGTGTATTTATTTTGGCTTGAACGTTAACCTGTACACTATGCCTGCTGGTTACGTTTGATTGAGTTATAATCTATAATCAAGTGCTGTTGAATTTCTAGACCTCTTAATTCGATGTGGAAGGGACACTAGTATGGGGAACATAGTGCTGGTGACAGTCGTTGGCTAAAAAAAGCCCAGCAGTGAAAGGATAGACAAGAACAGCATGCAGAGAATATAACTAGGCAATCAGCAACATAACATAGAAAGATTAATTATGAGGATTATAAGCAATCATCAATAGAGCTTCTGGGATATATATATATATATATATATATATATATATATATATATATATATATATATATATATATATATATATATATATATATATATATATCTCTGCAAAAAAGAAATGGATGTTTTTCAATTGCTGTGATCTTGCATCACTGGACCTCTTATCAATATAACCTTCAGTCCATTTTCAAGCATAAATAGTGAGGATAGTATCCGTTTGAGAGTAATAAATAACTGCCCAGATTTGTTTAATTTAGAGTGATAAGGTCTGTCTTGCTGATCCAGAAAGTTAAGTGGAAATGATTGAATGTAATTTTAAGTAATTCATCTGTTGAATTTGCTGGACTCTGTTAACACTGGTATTTCCTTTCCATGAGAAGATGGGGAGGTTTGTAACATATGTATAAATATGTGTAGCACAGAAGGCAGGTGGTCTATCTAGTAGGCACATTTAAGCAGTATAAAACTTGTTTTGGCCTCCATTATTTAAACCTTCAAGATGGTGAGTATCTGTTTTCAGACTACATTTTTCAAATTCTCCTCTCGTTAAAACCTTATACAGACACACTTTTTTTTATCTGATCTGATCACTCTGTATGTAATATTCTGGATATTTGTATCAAACCACTCACCCCTTCGGCCAAAATGCATTTGTCAGAAGTGAAAGGTGTGTAGACTAATGCATTTCAAGGTTGGGTTATGACGTGATGGTCTGTTGGCCTCAAGAATGTTCAGTCATTTTGGGGAGATCAGAACACACATTTTTAGATTCATTCAGAATTTGGACAGCTTGTACTGGTTTAAAGGAGGAGTGATAATCCTCTAATTGGGAGTTAGGTCAGAACAAAAGGAATCATTCAGCACAGTACAGGCAATGAGGAATTTCCCTTTAACTGTTCTAAGACAAAACATAATATTATAGGCCATATATATGAAAGTTTGTATTTCCCCACCTCCTAAATTTGTTACATTTTGTGAAAAATTAAATACTCTTCATAAAGTTATTATTTCTAACGGCTAGTTTCTTCTTTTTCTGTGAATTCTAAATATCTTGGGAAAGCTATTTATAAAAGTCTCGAATGCCCGCATGTGAGGAGGTAATGAGAGAAGGGTTGAGTAGTAGTTGAGTAGAGGAGCATAGTAAGTGGTTGGATGAGTTCAGAGATGTAGGGTGGGGCACTGTTATGAAGGGCTTTAAAATGTCAGAGTTGTTAATTTGAATTTTATTCTGAAAGGTAGTGGAAACCAGTGTAGGAATTGGCAGAGTGGCATGGCAGAGGATAACCCCAAGGCACGGGGCCTGGGGAGACGGGATGATAGTTGAATTGTTAGCTATGATGGATACTTCCCAGATGTTACTGGTGTTAGTTGGAGGAAAGAGAACCAGTTTTGTTTTAGAGAGGTTTAATTTAAGATAATGTTGCAAGGAGAGTTAGATCTGAGTATCATCAGCATAGAGATGGTAGTGGAAAACATACGAGTTGATTAGTTTGCCGAGGGAGGAAGTATAGAGGGAGAATAATAAGGGGCCCAGGACAGAGCCTTGAGAAAAAAGTAGGGGAGAAAATGCTACTCCATTTTAGGAAACACTGAAGGAACAATTAGTGAGGTAAGAAGAGAACCAGGACCGGGCCATGTCATGAAGGCCAAATGAATGGAGGGACTGGTGGAGGAGAGGGCGATCTACAGTGTCAAATGCAGCTGAGGGATCAAGCTGCATGTATAACTGTATGTTAAGGCTACATTCCCATAGTGCAGGAAGTTGGAAGGGGGGAACCGACTGCTCAGAACATAACATCACAAAAACACACAAAAAAGGAACAATGATTTCTCGCAAAAAGTACTTTTTAATACCACAGAACATAACTTTACAAGAAACTTATATCCCATTCTCTAATAACTGACCAAAATACTTCTTTCTCTTAGTAAATATGTATTCTTTTATTAGAGCCTTTTATTTCAGGGTTACCCATTTTTTCAACTTTTATTGACATTCAGTGTTCCCACTGCAAGTTGAAGCAGAGTGTTGCCAAACCTGTTCCTACTTGGAGACACCCAAAACTCTGAGCACTTTTTTTTGGTTTAATTAAATTTGGCCATTTTTATTTTTTTATCTGTTATAAATTCACACAATTTTTTAGTGATAATAAATCATTCATATCAGTCCCTGCACCAGCAGAGTGTTCAATCCAAGATCCCTATCCCGTCCGAACACTGTATGGTTAGTTTTTATCAGGAACCAATTAACTGGCCTGTGTCTTTTTGGAGTGTGGGAGGAAACCAAACGTTGGTATGTTGCTCCTGGACCCTATAATACTTAATTGTAAGTTATATCCACTTAAATCCTTGGCCCTACTATGGAAATGTGGGTGCTGTCACTGCTGTGTACTTTATTACATCCTTCCTTGCTGATGAGCAAGAGTAAGAATACTAGTGCCTTCGTTGTGTGTTTCATTGTGTGGAAGTGCTTTGCATCATGCCCCTCCTCTTTCCTATGAGCATATGGACATGCCAGGCCTGTTGTGCCATGATAAGACTCTGTATGTTCTACATGCCTGCAAGGCTGGTGTAAAGTGAACCTTGTCAAGGACAGTAATATGGCCTCTGAGGCTTAACAAGCAGGATTAATTGTTTGCATTGCACTGCGTAAATTACACAGATCACTTCTGGTTGGTAAACACATGACATGCAACTGTCAACAATGAGATAACAGTGTACTGACACCATATAAATGTAGATTTTGTAGCTTAGTTTCAGTAATTACACAGGTTAAACACAGGTTTTATTAGTGACAAGTTCAGCTAACCCAGGAGTGCTCATACTTTAATAATTGTTCTTAGCGATGTTGTCCCATTATGATCTACATCCATAAAAGCATTGTTAGCATTCTGTTTCATGAAAAATATTTCTTAAATATTATTGATTTGTGAGAGAATTTATATTGATATATTTAAACATCTATTTCTTATGTTACCTTAATGTAATAGGCAGAATCAAATATACAAGTATGGGACCTGTTATCCAGAATGCTCGGCCCCTGGGGTTTTCTGAATAATGGATCTTTCCGTAATTTGGATCTTCATACCTTAAGTCTCCTAGAAAATCATATAAACATTAAATAAACCCAATAGGCTGGGTTTGCTTCCAATAAGGATTAATTATATCTTAGTTTTGATCAAGTACAAGCTACTGTTTATTATTACAGAGAAAAAGGAAATCATTTAAATAAAAAATTGCATCATTTAATTATAATGGAGTCTAAGGGAGACAGCCTGTACATACCTGTACAAAGTAAAATACACACATGTACATGGCAGACACACACATACACAAGACATTAGATCATTAGGAGCTTTCACTGACAATAAACTTTAGTGCTATTTAATTTTTCCACGCCTGCTGTTGCCTTCACAAACTTCTTATCTTCTCCTCAGTCTAAATCCCAGTACAGCTGCACAGGGATTGGCTAGGATGCAGAGTGAATCCTTTAAGTCTATTCAATCATGTACAGCTGCAATCATTGTTCATCTGTACCAAGATCGTATTTACAGGCAGCAGCTTGAAACAGCTTCAGGTCAGATCAGAAACTCCAAGGGGGGGGGGGGGCAAGTGCCCTCCCTTGCCCTTATTTGTGGACGCCCATGGCTGTTTGTTGACATTGTCTTGATATCTACTGATCCCCAGCTAAAGGTCTACTGGTAGATCCCGATCTACCTTTTGGGCACCCCTGAGCTAACCATTCACAGGCCAATATTGGACAGTTTTGACCTGCTGGCAGCCTATTGGTTAGTGCAAGGGTTCAAAATGAAGGCCCCCTGATGGTTATCCAATTATAGCTTGTTTAGTTACTGATCAGGGAAATCTGGAAAATTTCATTGTGTTAGTATTGGTTGGGCAGTAGATGCCCACACCTCACCTACACTGGCCCACTTATGATCCTATCGCTAGCAAAGGGGCCAGGCATATTACTCCAAATTGCCTCAATCCTTCCTGTGTATAACCATGTACTTTTATTGTGAAAGTAGTTTGCTAATTCAGTCTCAACCAGAGCACTTCTCCTTTCTACACAAATTGCCATTAGTATTTCTACATTCATTGGCTTTGGTTGTATCAGGACATGTATGTAGAAATAAATGGCATAATAATATATATTATATTTAAGATTTATAAATATGGGGTATTTCTGTTCTATAAGTGCACTGCATGTGGTTGTGTTTGTGAATTGTGTCCTACAGGCTTTCTAATTAAAGTTCCTTCTCCCCACTGGCTAACATATGTTTGACATTATGCTGTTTTAATCTTTATAATATTTATACATTTCATTAAAACAGTCATCTTCTGCACATTCTTGATGTATTAGTACATACATTTAAGATGGACATTATGCTGTTTTATGGATACACAATAAAATACTATTCTTGCTGTTTAAACACAAGGTTACCAGCATGTTTGAGAGATGTTAAGTTATTTCATTTATGTCCCTTGACATCAGTATTATTAAATAGTTCACTTAACTATTATGAGACACGTCTGTCTAGGGTATATAATGTTTGAGAGCATAAACCCATCAGGATTTAGAAAAATTGGTTCTCTTTCTGTCTCTCTCTTTCTCTGTCAAAATATTGTATAAAAGTAATATTTTAATGTATTTGTATGCTGAAATACATGTCCCTTTTAAGCAGATATAATTTTTAATGCTTTTTTATTTCTCTCTAATAATGAAACTACCTTGTACTTGGCTATGACTAAGTTGCAGAAGTCTTATGTTGCCAGCAGAGCAATCCTATGAGATTTCTTCTAAATTCAAGAAAACTTTTTCCAAGCGTTCTGGATAATAGATCTTAAGTTCTGTACCTGTAATAAAAAAAAATAAAAAAAAGTTCAGTACTTTTGCCTGCTACCATCAGGTGGGGCTGTTGCTCAATGATTACTGTTTTACTGATTTATAGCTCATACAAATACTTCTCTGCTTAAATCCGTTTCATTCCTAAAAGTTTATTTTAAATGTAAATATTTTAAATAGTATATGTGTAAAAATGATCTGCCCTGTTTTGGTATAACCTAGGTGGCATGCAGTGGAATTTTTTTCTTATCTTGTAAAGTTAATCACACTGTAAAGTTGCACTTATAAACAATGTGATGCCATTGTGTCTGTTTCATGTAGAATGATGCTTTTGTTTCCGTGGAGATGAAATTATCAGCACCTTGCCATACACACAGAGGAGGAGGAGAGCACTGATGGTGCAGAAGAATGGACCTCTTGAATGGCCAGTCCACCAATACTCTACCAACTACTGCTTCAGAGGTAAGGGGTCCCCCACATGATTGAGATTGCATTTAGCAACACTAGAGACATCTCTTGAAATCCATTCAGGTCAATGACACATGCTACTATTTGTCGTATTTTGTCACGGCTACAAAATACCAGAAAACAACTTGCCATATGCAATGCTGAAAACCACCTCTGTGAAAACTCTCAAATTGCGTTATCACTCAAATGTATAGCACTGTATGGCAATGTCTTAAGGATATTCAACTTTGTAATGACGTGCGGAGTTATTTTTTTTTCCCTGTGGCACTTGTTTCATAACTTTTACGGGCAGTATTTTGTGTTTGAAACACATGTCCCAAAATGCAGCCTTGCATTTTTTAGGGCAGAACTTACTATTTATTAACTTTGGCATAAATATTTGGATACCTGAACCCTGGATTTTTTGAAAGATAATACAGTAGACTGCACAATGATAGTTCAATTGAAAGCCAGTTGATTGTGTGGTTGAAATTCAGTTATTGGAGACCACTTGAAGTAAAAGACAAAACTTATTTGACACAAGTTCCGTGAAATCAGAGTTTTGATAGACTTGTAAAAAGTCTATGCAAAGTCAGTGCAAAAATATAAAGATATTCCTCCATAGTACACAAAAACAAAGAACTTCTTTTATGTCCAAGCAGGTGGCTCTGCCTCTAGGCCAGGGTACTAGTAACCAAGACTAGCTTGAGAACAGAATCCATCCAAGTCAGGAGGGGCTCCCAGGGGGGTCTGCATACATCTCAATTGCATCAGTGCAGCCCCCCATTTCCATTAATGGGATGAGCGTCTCTAGTCTGGGTTTTTAGGTAGCTTCTAGTTAATTATGTTCTATCATTTAAACACACCTAAGCTCTTTAATCAAGTTGGTGGCTTTTCACATGGTACATAGGTGGTGCTGGCCTTTTTATGCTATTGCCATTACAAATATTGATCATATTGCCATTTCAAGCACAGCACATCACTGTATGATCCATGGTCCAGCATTAGACTTATTCTAACTGAGATGCATTGATGGGTTATACAGTAAGTGACAGTAAGTAATTAACAGTAAGTAAACTTTGAAGCCAAGTCTTATTTAAAGTGAAGTATTGCTTCCCCATATGATTAATGTGCTAGTTCATTCCCCTAGCAAAAACGCCAAAATATTTGCTAACATTGTTTCATGTGGTCATCGAAATTACCCAATTAAAAAAAAGCTTTTATTGTTTCCCTCAAAATGCCTCCCACTTTTGGCCATGTTCCCGCTGCTGTATGCAGAGAAGGAATGTTCAGTATGCACAACAAAATGTGATCTCATACTTATTATTATCCTTTATTTATTTAGAACTGGCATATTTCCCACCACTTTGAAGAGTATATCCTTCTCCATACACATTCCCTGCCCCTGAGTATCTAAGCTTCCCTATCACACACACTGCTATGGATCATTTTCTCAAGAGCGAGTTAACATGCTTGTATTTTATGTGGGGGGAAGTGCTGTATCTGAATTAAACCTATGCAGAGAAGGCGAGAACATACAAACTCCTAACACAGTTCTTATAAACATTTTTACTTGAATACTTTTTATAATTCTTCCTTAATCTGTCTGATTTATCTGCAATGATACAAATAAAATCTGTGTTTGGTGTTGAGTTTTACGCATGCTTTAACATTTGACATACATGCCTCCTGGATAGTAGTTTTCAACATGAGCCTGCTTTCTGTGGAGGATTGCATAGCATTTTTAAGTACTTGCAATATTCTGGACAATCCTAGTGCCTTGAATTGGTCAATATTAAGATAGTTATTGTCCTTATGACAGGCTGATATTGGGATTGGTTGCTTCATACAGCCTACCTAGCTTTGGAACTGTTCAGGTGTTTTCAGAAATATTCATAAACCTGTGCATCCATGTAAGCACACCCATATTGCATAGATGCCTCCACATACAATATGCAACTATTGCAAACATATTCTGCCGGTGGGAGGGTCTTCCAGAATTAAAGGGGAAGTTAAACCCAATCCATACTCGCCACACGGCTCACAAAGGATAAGTTAAAACAGAAGATTTTGTGCTGTTGTGGTTCTCCACTCACCAGCCAGGTGATGTTTCTTCGGCCATACCCTCCCATCAAGACAGGTCACCTTGGGCGGTGCCCCTCATTTTATAGCCCTCTGTCCCACAGTGCCCTCTGTCTGAGGTTGGAATAATACTTAACCTAAATTAAAACTCTACGCCATCTAATGGCGATTTACACAAATTACACCCAACAATTTTAAACACACAAACATTTTTCATACATACACATTTTTGTCTCACAAAAAGATAACATTTCACCCACATAACACTCTCATCACCTCACACCCCCTTACATGCCTTTATTGAGAATATGTTAAGACTGTTTAGTGTGAGGTTTGTGCATAAATGGCAAATATCACTGTTCTTAAAATGGCGTTATGATTTACATGCGTGCTTTTTCTCTTTGACAGAAGAGCAGCAGTTCAGAGTCATTAAGTGACAAGGGCTCATCGGAACTGAAAAAAAGCTTTGATGCTATTGTGTTTGATGTTCTCATGGTTACACCAGAGGAATATGCTGTAAGTAACCACTAGCCCTCTAAATGAACACTATTCTCTTATTGAGCATGAGCACAAGTTAAAATGTAAACAATAGAACTCCTTTTTGGCAGTGTGAACAGCTTATTATGTCACATGGTGGCTTGTCTCATTTCTTAAAAATTTGTATTAGCAAATTAAAAAAAAGCATAATTTAGCTGTGGAAATTAAATTATTCCAATTCTTTCCCAGAATTCAGTGTGTCCAGACTCTATATACAGTACGGGGAGTCCTCTTACTTACAGACAGAGACTATTACAGTAATATACTGTGGTTTGTCTGACTTTTATTTGCATTTAGCTTTAATAAACCACCTGCCCCAATCCCCACTGGCATGTGTTGTCTACTGCAGAGCACAGAATGGTTAAAATAAATACTATGTTAATACAGACATCTGTCTTTTTTATTTATTAAGTAAATATATATGTTTCACTGGTAAAACAGGTCTATTTGCCTCAGAAACACTACTATAGTTAATCTGTTATCTGATGTGTAGCAAGCCTTTTTGACTTTGAATGGCTGCCCCCATTTCTGCACAGCAGCTTATTTATATAAACAATAGTAGTGTTTCTGAAGCAAACATCAGTTTTACCAATGCATGGCAACACTGCATTATATTTGCATTACTTTAAAACACTTATTTTTTGATGTTACTGTTCCTTTAAGAACAAACCTACAGACACTATCTCGTACGTAACCCAGGGACTGCCTGAAATAAATGTATCTATACATTTCGGATACTTCATTTTACTGATTATGGTTGTGCTTGATTCTTGATGAATTTTATATGAATTGTGTGCTCTCAGACAGTTTTTTATTTAAAATCTTTTTAATAGAAAGGTCAATAAAATACTATGTATTATATTCTGGGATTGCTGGCTTCATTGAATTAATTTATTGTCCAGAGTGGGACTAGCTTACATTTTCAAAGAAGAATATCACTTCATATTAATCCCTTGATTCTTTCTGCAGAGTCAGATAACACTAATGGATGTCCCTGTTTTTAAAGCAATTCAACCAGAGGTGAGTAGTTCATTAGATATATATTTTATTGTTTAATGCCTAAAGTGATATTGATAAAATACTAACAATGTTATGAAAAGTCAGGATGACTTCCAAAGGAGACTCTCCTAATTATTTTGTTGTGTAGCCTGTAGGTGCATAGAAAGTGCCTCCAGCTCACAGATCAAGAAGATTAATTAGAATAATTTTGTTAGGTTTTCCAGGCAGGTTTCCTCCATCCCCTGATCAGCCTGACCTTTTTCTCTGTAGTCTGTGCCCCCTGATTTGTGACTGTACTCCCTGCACCCCCATTGTTGACGGCCCTGAACAAACATAAACATGATATTTCTGCAAACGTCAACACTAATTTTAACAGATTAAAAATAAATCCTAATATATACCCTGTGCAAAGCATTGGACACTCTTTCAGTTAAAAAAGGACTAAAGCCTAACTTAAGACGTAGGCTAGAAATCGTGTACAATAGGTTTGGGGCTTCTATACCAGCCCAAGGCAACCACAGCCCTTTAGCAGGGAAGATAAGTGCCTCCAAAGATGCCCCAGTAGCTCTGCTGATTCACTGCACATGCTCTGTGCTGCTGTCACTTACTGAGCTTAGGGACCCACTGACAATATAAAGTACACATAGAATAGAAATTTCACAATATAAGGCTGATTAGTAATTAATGCAGATAATTACTACATGGCAGCACAGAAACCAGTGCAATTAGGATCAGAATTAAA
The DNA here is from genome assembly GCF_017654675.1 of Xenopus laevis. Classification (NCBI taxonomy): domain Eukaryota; kingdom Metazoa; phylum Chordata; class Amphibia; order Anura; family Pipidae; genus Xenopus; species Xenopus laevis. The sequence continues at coordinate 95,348,899 of NC_054377.1, forward strand.
TAATCAGCCCTGTAGCCAGAAACGTAACTAGAGGGAGGTGGGCCCTGGCGCAGTACGCGCGGCCGCCCCCCGCCCCACTCCGTACACCCGGAACAGGCCGGGAATAAGCGGCGCGCGAACTGCCGGGGGGCCCTGAGGGGGTGTGGGCCCTGGCCCACTCACACCCCCTGCTCCCCCTATAGTTCTGCCATTGCCTGTAGCATCAGCTTATATTATAGACAAACTTAATTTCCTGCTTGTAGATTTGTGACGACCCCTAAGCTTAGTTTCTCAACAGCTGCTCAGAGCCCAGTGAGCAATTGAGTGTTGCAGACCATTTCCAAGATGGTGACCCCCTGTGACAATTTTGAAATCCTAGATCATTGCTGCTATTAAGAAGCTGAAACTTTAGGCTGGTGCAATAAATTCTGTATGTGAAATATGGCATTTTTAACCAAATTAATTTTTAGGGTTTAGTTCTCCTTTAAAGGGGACCCGTCACCCAAAAAAATTATTCAAAATCCTATTTTATCACATTAGTCAAGCAAAATAAACTTTAATTATACTATATAAAATATTTGAATCTTGCTTCCTTCAGTCTGGGATTTCAAAATTATAGCTAGCAGGCAGCAGCCATTTTGTGGACACTGTTATTAAGACAAGCCTTGTATCATCTCAGAATCTTATTTGTGCACCAGAATGGGGGACCCGATGTCCATCCCCATGCCCTGGCTACACAATTAAATGGTAAAGAGAACGGGGGAATGTGTGGAGAGCAGTGACATCTAGGAAGTGCTGAATGGAAAGTGAAAGTAATTGTCTGCCCCGCCTCTATGCCACTGGCATAGAGGAGGGGCAGACAATATTTGATTGACAGTTGAGATTTTTAAATGAACTTACAACAGCTATGAATGCTTTAATAAAAAATAGAAATTGGATTCCATGTTTAATTTGAACAGGACTTTTATTATACAGATTTTTGTGTCTGGGTGACAGGTCCACTTTAAGGTTTTCTCCCCCACCCAGAAATCATACAGACATGTTAATTGTCTCCTGATAAAAATGACTGTAGTGTGTGTATGTGTGTGAATAAAATATGGTTCTTAGATTGTAAGCTCCTATGAGGCAGGGACAAATGATGTGTGATATCTGTAAAACACTGTAGAAATAGGTTGGCACAATATAAATACATGGAAATAAATTAATATTAATCCTCTCTTTAGCTTATTCACTGACTGTGGGACATTAACTTCCAGGATTTCTTTATACTTATTAGAAGCCATTCTTCACTCCACCGTCACAATTTTTCCTGTGCTACTGGCTGCTGCACAACCGCAAAGAACATTAAAATTCATAATACAATAGAACCCTCATTTTGTATTACCGGAAGTAAAAATGATATGGTAATACTGACCAGCATCAAACCTGAACGTGGGTGACCATTTTCAATCCATACAGTCAAGCTGTTTCAGGCCGGCATGTACATCACTACACTCTCTTTCTTTGTTCTGTGCAGATTATATTTATGCAAGCAGCACTGCACAGTGCACCTTTGCACACCAACTTCCATACCTATTAAACCTTCCTGTTGGTACTTAGCAGTGATATGGTAGTTTTGCTATGCATGAGCAGTCTTCAGATAGTTCTATTTCAGACTTTTCACGGTCTTCCAGATCTTGTCTTGATTTCAGCTTCTCCTCTTAACTTGTGTTTTTGACAGCTGAAATTGCAAGCAAGAAGCATTTAGACATTTTTATAGCCTTCCCCTGCATTTTATGAGTCAATTATCTTTATTTTCAGATCAAGCTGAGGAGCCCATGGCTGTTCAATATAACATAACACTCATAGTTTGCAAGGGTCGGAGAAATAAGATGAGAATCTGAGCTCATCTGAATTGAATTAAGATCTAATAAATAGCGACATTGCAAAAAATTAGCGGATAAACTGTAAGGGTGCCTAATATTTGCAATTGCCACATTTTATGTACATTTTTATTTTTATGCAACTTCTGTTACCAGTAAACACTTTGGGGCAGATTTATTAAGGGTCGAAGTGAAAATTCAAATGTATTTATTTTTTGGTCAAAACTCTCAAATTCGAATTATCCAAACTCGAGTTGAGTTTTAATTCGAATTTCGAGATTGATCATACTCTGGCCCTTTAAGAACTTAAATTCGACTATTTGCCACCTAAAATATGCCGAATTACTGTACAAGTAAATGGGAGAGGTCCAGGGATCAATTTGGTGATGTTTGTAGCCTTCCTGACATTCGAATCAAGTTTTTTTTAATTCAAATTGAGTTTTTGGGTTGATTCAATTCATCCGAGCTGAGAATTTTGAATTTATGGGAGCTTGTGTTTTAAAAAAAACTCGCATGAAATCGAAATGTGTCCCTTGATAAATGTGCCTCTCTATCTGTGTAGTGGCCATTCTAAAGCTAACCTTTCTTTGCCCTGCAGAACTCTGTGGCATAGATGTATAGTGATGGGTCTCTTCCTGCTTATTAAAGCTTTATTGTACATTCTGACTGGCTGGCCAGAACAGTTGTAGCAACGAACACTGGTCTGGGAAATATACAATGTCAGCACTTTTTCTATTGTGTTCATATGTGTTTAAAACAAAAAAAAACAAAAAAAAAAAACTGGCTGTATTATGACTTGGTATGTTTCCCCAAAAGCCTGCTTGAAATGTTTATATGGTGAAGCTCTTGACTGCTGCACAGTGATTCCCATTTATCACTGAACTAAATACAGCACTGTACTTGCAAATGAGGACTGTTTTAGTTCACTTTATAGCATTCTAAACTTTTCCATATATGCAGCCCTTCTGTTGTAATGTCTCCCACACTTCATTAGACATCTCCTAAATTCCAACTATCTGATGCTTTACAAGAACATTATTCTTTTAAATGATCTATACACTTTGGAATTTGTTTGATTGGGTTTGTTGCAGTATTTTTATTAAAGGGGATCATCATGGAGACAGCTTATCTGATTTTTTCTTAAGCCTGTGTGCTATCTATCATTATCTAACATTATCATTATCCATTTTCTATGAATTCAGATTACAGTTTAACTGTGCAGCAGAGCACTTTCAATATATTCAAAGTACCAAATGAAAATGACTAATTTCTTATAATAGAGTTTTAACCTGACAATGTTGACACATGGACACAATGGTTTGAACCTTGTATCACTGGGGTCCAGGGTTGAACTCCAGTTAATCAAAGAATTTTAACAAAGAGCAAAATGTATTTCAGACATTATTAGAAGGCTGTTTGGTAATACCCATGGTCTTTGTGCCTTAAAATGTTGCCTACAAGTTTGGAATTCAAAAATAAACACCTGCTTTGAAGTCCCTGGGAGCAATATCAAATGGGTCGTGAGAGACATGTTGCTCATGAGCCACTGCTTGGGGATCACTGGCTTTATCTTTATTCTGCTACTGCTATTTCTACCCTACAATTTAGTGAAGTCAGTGACTTGTGTGGGGCTGCCAGGGTCCATGTTAATTATCCACATTTAGCATTGTCCATTGTAATGTGGGTGGGTAGGGGAAGAGAGACCCTTGTATTAAATATTACAAATGGTTCATATTAGTCCCAGATCAACACTAAACAAAAGTGTTTTAATAGTGTAGCTGCAAAATGACAACAGGAATTTACATACTTAAGGTATAATATTATTTATAATTTATAACATGAGGTTTATGGTTCATGGTCTTAACCATTATACTCAACAATGTAAACTCTTCTGATTTTCCCAGGAATTATCAAGCTGTGGGTGGAATAAGAAGGAGAAGTACAGTTCTGCACCCAATGCTGTGGCCTTCACAAGACGCTTTAACCAAGTGAGTATGATTTTCTGGTGTTCCTCAGATGTGTCTAATTGAAACCTACGTTTAAATGCTGAAAGACAACACATAAACATATGTTCTGTAAAAAAAATATCCCGCTCAGTCACTTCAGACTCTACCTTGGGAAGATTTCATAGATGGGCTCAAGTCCGAGCAGAAACAGGTTGTGGCTGTCTTTGTCTTGTTTTAAAAAAAAAAAATAGCTAATATGAATGTGCAAATGTTTTTGCAGGGTGCTATACGCCATATTAATGGGGTTCTGCAGAAAGTTCACTTTGAGACGTTGCAGCTTTTGCATGTTTTAAATACCTTTTCTGCATCATTTAAAGATAAGCTCAAATATAACTTTTATCATCAACATAGGAATCCAGGCATACAGTGATCCCCAACAAGTAGCCCATGAGCAACATGTTGCTCTCCAACCCCTTGGATGTTGCTCCCCGTGGCCTCAAAGCAGGTGCTTATTTTTGAATTCCAGGCTTGGAATCAAGTTTTGGTTTCATAAAAACCAGGTGCATTGCCAAACAGCCTCAGTTTAGGTTGACAATCCACATAGGGGCTACTAAATCGCAGCACTAGCGTTGCGCCCCAACTCCTTTTACATCTGAATGTTGCTCACAGGATCAAAATTTTGGGAATCCCTGATATAAAGCATGCAGAATTTTGACAGAAACGTTATGTATGCATCCAAAATGAAAATAAACCATGAAACTTAGGGGCAGATTTATCAAAATGTGAGTTTAGTGGAAGGGCACCTGTTTGGTTATCCCCAACCAAAGGTCAGGGCTAGTTTTACGTTTTATTTATTGAGCTCTAAACTCACTTTTTATAAATCTGCCCTTAGTGATCTTAAATAACCAAATAGATCTAAAACAAAAAAAATACATCACTTTACTGGAAATTGGACTAATACGTGGACTAATTGGACTAATACTTAGGAGTAGTTTGCAAAATACTATTGAAAAATATTATTCAAGACTGCACTATTTAAGAAAAGTGGTGAATAAACAAAGAAGACAAAAAACCTCCTGAAAAAAGTCTAAAAATGTTTATAGTCAAATACTGGGGGGTTTGGGAGCTTACCCAAACACATACTTTGAATGTCTATTTTGGATTGTGGTCTGGCAAAGCTCATTCAGACACTGGCCACATAAAGAAATATATAGAAATATATGACACCCACTAATCATTCCACAAAACACAAGTCGAATCTACACATACTTGGCATTTCTGTAAATAAAAAAAAAAGTCAGCTGAAATATATTTGTGGGATTTTTCTGCAGCTACGCATGCCAATATGGAAAACCTCCAAAGTGCAGTTGTAGAACTCTGTATATGGAAAATCCCCACTGCTATGGATGGCGAACATTTGTTTTTCTTGAGCTATAATTTATGATGGGGGACTCTCTCGCTTATAAAAACAAAAATATCATCAACACTTGCAAACCCGATTTCATTTTTACAACTTTTGTCACATTCTTTATAGAAGTGAATAGTAAATCAATAAAAATGATTTGTAAAATGAGATTGTGTTTTAGGGTTTTAATACCTTCAAGAAAGTATTGGATCAAGGCTTATATACACAAAGCAATGTCACTGTGGAGGTATTAAAATTGTAAAGCTGCAAGAGTGTTATTGGAAAGTGTGGTCATGTTGATAAAATGGCAAGCTGGAAAACTAAGGCTAGACATAAAGGAACATTGACATCACAAAAAATGAAAATCCTTTATAGTAGGGATGCAACGAATACAGGATTCGGCCTTCTTCAGCAGGATTTGGCCGAATCCTTATGCATGGCCGAACCGAATCCGAAAACCTAATTTGCATATGTAAATTAGGTTTGGGAAAGGAAATCGCTTTACTTTTTGTCACAAAACAAGGAAGTTTAAAAACATTTTTTCACACCTTTTCCTTTCCCTCCCCTAATTTGCATATGAAAATTATGATTCCGTATTCTGCCGAATCTTTCACAAAGGATTCGGCCGAATCTTTCACAAAGGATTCGGCCGAATCTTTCACAAAGGATTCGGCCGAATCCCAATAAGTCGATTCGGTGCATCCCTAATTTAAAGTTATGAAAATATAATGTAATGTTATGCTGCTGTTTTGTGTTGTGCCACTGTTTTGCTTCACAAACTCTACAGTAGTTACATATTAACAGCCTGATGTAAAGCCTCGGGGCACCCATTCAAAGCTGAAAAAGGAGAAAAGGCACAGGACACATAGTAGATAATGGATAAGCTCCGTAGTATACAATGGGATTCTTCAGAACTTATCTGTTATCTATGGTGTATCCTGTGCTTGATTGGCTGCCCCCATGGGTATACAGCAGCTTGTTTATATAAATGATAGTAGTGTTTCTGAAAAAATACACCAGTTTTAACAGTACAGGGCAACACTGCATTATATTGTCATTCCTTTAAAACACTTTCATTCTTTTGGTATTACTGTTTCTTTAATGGCTCTATTCCAGGGATCTACCATGCCTTGCTGCAATTCTTTTAAAGGAATCATTTAATTGGAAGTGGGATTTAACAAATGTTCATTGTCTAGTGAATCTGTATAAGAATATTACAAAATGTTTTGTTTTACTTACATCTCTTTTTTTATTTAATTTTTTTTGTTATAAATTTACTTTACAAAAATAGGAAGTTAATAATAATCAAATAATAATAATAATAATAATTAGCTTTGATGTTTGCTTTTTAAATGGCAAAAACTTCCAGCTCCATCTTGACCCTCACTGTGTACCCGTTATTGTGCAGTTCATGTAGTGCCAAATATTTTAGTCACATTGATCCATGAGCACTTTTTACAGTTGTACTTTTCATATTATATAATTGTCTTTCCACTAGCCCAGAGTGATCAAATGATTTGATTCACTTAGACTGTAAAGTAATACTTCCATTCCATTTTTTTCTTTATAGGAAAGTTATGGGTATCTCTTTAAATTTAAAACGTTGTTGGTGCTGTTCTTTGTTTTCAAATCTAAAACTTAGCAGTTCTGTCTCACTGGATCACTAAACATCCACAGAGTCTCTGCAGGTTTAGAGGTCTTGCCGCATACCTCTCAACTGTCCCGTTTTTCGGGGACAGTCCCCATTTTGACAGCTCAACCCACAGTCCCAGGTCTCTTGGAGAAACTGTGACTTTCAGCTTGAAGGCAATTCACCTTTATTAGCAAAACTGTAATAATGCATAAAAACCACAGAAATGTGTTCAAACTTTCATAACCTGCCAAATTGTGTAAAATGAACATGGTAATTAGGGGGTGTGGTCACAAAAATGGGTGTGCTCAAGACATTTCTTTTTGTCCTTCTTTCTATTCTAAAATGTTGGGAGGTATGTAAAAGTGAAATGAAAGCTACAAGCCTCTTTGAACTACCTTTGAATTAAATAAGAAGTTCCTCTAACTGCCTTTGTTCGTTATGAATGCATCAATCCTCTTTCATGTCACCGCTATTCCTCCTTAGATCAATAATTTCATATAGTGAGAGGAGAGTACTCCCAAGATAGCAATATGCTGTGATTGTGTTTATTATAGTGAGTTTTGCATTAGTATGAGGGGGCAATAAAATTACCAGTATCTGTACTTTGCACTTTCCTTATTAATTATCTGTTATGTCCAAAAAATAAATAAATATTATCTTACCTATCTGTAGTTGCCCCTTTTTTTTTGTTTGGGGAAGCTCTAAGGTGGCGAATAAACAAATGATAGTTTTGAGGAATTTGATCCTCACCATGTGCATTGAATGATCAGAGCAGAAAGCCAGGCGTGCTATGGACCACAGTAAGCCAGTCTTCTACTTTTCAGGAAGTTATAATTCCTGTTCGAGTCCCTGCTTCCAAGAATAACAGGTTTTATTGCATTTGACTTTCAACTTTCCTATATACTTTTAAAAATACATCTTGTGGTTATAAAATGCATTGGAACATATATGTGAATGTTTATGAAAGAATAGGGATCAAACCCTCACTTCCTGGCAACAAAATTCCAGACAATTTCAAGTCAAATGATATAAGTTTCCACACTGCTGAGCTATTTACTGCATGAACAAGTGTGCAGCATACTGTGTGATCGGGCCTCTGTGCCTTTGGTGGAATGGTCAGTGACCAGAATGCAACATACTGAACACGCTACTTAACGTTGCCATAGACGCACCGATACTGTTGTATGAAACAAATTTCACCTTTAAGTTAACTTGTAGTATGTTATAGAATTGGCAATTCTGAGTTGATCTTTATTAGTTCATTTTATAATGTTCTTGGCTTTTTCCAGTTTTCAAATGGGAGGTCACTAACCCCAGGCAGCCAAAAAATTTTTATTTTGTGAGTCTGCAATCTTATTACTATTATTATATTTGATAACTTATTTTTTCTATTAAATCTCCCATTCACGACACTGCTTGGTTGCTAGGCTAATTTGGACCCTAGCATCCAAACTAATGCTGAACAAAAAGCTAACCATTAAGTCCAGTCTATCTCCGTCTTTTCCAAACTAATGGGGAGACTTTTAATGAAGGTTATCGCCCAGATGTCACATTAAGGGCCATAGCATAGTCAAATGAAAGAACCTTTACCCAAAAGGGTCATAGACTAAATTAATTGTTGGTAATTTTTTGGGTAACCTGTTAGAAAATGTTTTAAAATGCCTCATGGTAGGTTGTTCACGCAATTGCTGAATCAATTTTCATTGTATCAATATACATGTAATATGCATGCATGCAAACAGTTCTGAGTTTCCTACAAAATCTGCAAAGACTTTCTGATGGGTCTCCTAGTATGGGGGCTACTGATAGAAAACAGTTTTGTCTTTTCTTATCTGTTGCTATATTAAAAAGAAAACAACAATAAAATGACATGATATAACAGTGTTCTTTATTTGTATTACTTGTACTCATTCCTATTTTGTTTTCATTGCAGGTGAGTTTTTGGGTAGTTCGAGAGATACTTCATGCACAAACACTAAAAATTCGAGCTGAGGTTTTGAGTCATTACATTAAAACTGCCAAGGTGACGGTGATTTCTTGCTTTATTGTCATTAATGTATATATAAGATGAAGGCACTGCTTACCTAAGCCTAAACTGAGAACACCCACATATAAATATTTGCTTCTAGCACATCATTTGGCAGCACTTCAGGACACCATTAAATACTTCCAGGCGCCCTGTGTGTGAAATAATGTGTGACAGGGACTCTAATATACCAGATACACAAATGGTTTAATGTATTACTTGTTGCTAAGTGCTAGACTTAGACTTACAAATAGACAGTGACTTGGTCCTGTCATACTGAGTTTTGTGCCTGCCACGTGATATGAATTTGGGCCCATATCTTTCACACCCGTCATTTCATGAATACCTGTAAAATGTATTCTTATAAATAGTGATTCGTGATTTTGTTGTAACTGATGCTTAGGGATGACGCTTGAGATATAATATATAATAAGATAATTATAAGAATATAAGAAAGTGTATATTCTATTTAAAATATAATGATTAATAAGTCAGGTAGGAGTTTGGAGTTTCACAGCTTGCATAAAAGTAGCCTTGTGTCTTTATATGGTTGCAGAACTTATCAGTGACTTGTGTTATAATAGATTGTACATTATTCACAGTGGATTTGTCCTGAGCAAATCTTTTTTATACTATTTGAATGTATTTTATACTTTCATTTAATGTGAGTTCATTGTTAATATTTAGAGATGCAACGAATACACAATCCTGTATCATTCATGAAGGATTCAGCCCTATCCAAACCCTAACTTGCATATGCAAATTAGGGCAACAAATCCCTAAAAAGAACTGTGTGAAAAACGTGTTGTTTTTTAAGAATTTAAATTTGGCATATTCCTAACGGAATCTTTGATTTGATGCATCCCTATTAATACTACTAGGAATTGTCAGAGCTCCTGAACTCAATTTTATTTTTACATCTCCACTGTAGACTCAGGTAAAACAAATTAAGAACAATTGTATCTTTTCAATAGGTCACACTTACAAATGGCACCTCTAATGAATGATGATCTTATCAATACATTTTGAATAAAAAAAATGTGTGTGATCTTTCAGGGGTGGGGCAGAAATGTATTTCCTTTTTTGGTAGATAATCTGAATTTTAATATTTATTTAAAAATATGAAAAAGTTATCACGATTATTAAAGTTGCACAAAAGACATACATCATATTGTTAAACATGAATATGACCTCCCCCTCCTCCCATGCTACTCCCAGATCTGCAAGTTTTTAAGTGCAAAGACACGCTCAGATTTGGGGAAATTTAGTCGCCTGACGATAAACCGCCTCTTTTTTGGGCGACTAATCTCCCCTAACTGCCTCCTGCCGGCTAGAATCTAAAGCGGGATGGCACTCAGAGTGCTTTGTTTTCCGAAGTCGCCCGAAGTTTCCTCATAAGGCAACTTTGGGCAACTTTGGAAAACGAAGGGCACCTATTGCCATCCCGCTGGCGATATACATTGTAGCCGACGGGAGGCAGTTCGGGGAGATACAGAATGGCTAGAGAGTATATTAAATTCCTATCTTGTCAACACAGTCTCAGATTTTCTATAAGGAAACACATTATTACTTCAAAATGGCAGAGTCTGAATCAGTATTTTACTCCAGTTTGTAAAATAAAAATAAACTTATTTGGACACTATTCAACTATATATTCTCTGTCTTTTATTTGTAGAAGCTGTATGAACTAAACAACCTCCACTCTTTAATGGCTGTGGTGTCAGGGCTTCAGAGTGCTCCGATCTTTAGGCTTACCAAGACATGGGCAGTAAGTACCTTTCTGTTCCGTAAATAAGTTCTGATGTAATGCAAGGAATGCTTTTAATTTGCTTATTGTTTCCAGCTTTGATCTTCTGATAAGCAAATGGTTTAAAAAGGCAGCATTCAGTGCTCTATAGACATTAGATTTTCTTAAATTTTTCTGAACAGCCCCTGCTTAAATACACGAGGTTATGGAATGCAAGGGAATCATTTGTAAAGATAATTCCATTATGGGCACATTTAACTCTATTTACCTTCTAATAAACCACTTATTTCTTCATCAACTTATCCATGCTATACTTCCACGTTGTGTAAGATGTTAAAGGAGATTTCAACCCCCCCTTTAGGCAAAAGTCTCCACTGGCCCCCCCCTCCCTGCCTCCCCCTGCTAAGTTTTAGCCAAGAATTCTGTCTCCTGTGGGATTACTGACCGCACATGCAGAGTCAGCACAGCGGAGCTCACGGGCGCCATCTTCCAATGGTTCGGTAATCTTTGGGTCTTCTTCCTTCCCTTCTGCAATTTCCGTCACTTCCGGCGCATGCGAAGTTGTAACAAAACCGCAAAACTGCTGCAACTACAGTGAGAGCTGTGAAGATGTGGAATTCTCTCCCTGAATCAGTTGTACAGGCTGATACATTAGATAGCTTTAAGAAGGGGTTAGATGGCTTTTAGATGGCTTTTTAGCAAGTGAGGGAATACAGGGTTATGGGAAATAGCTCATGGAAGGAATTTTTCCCCCTCTAACGCAAATTGGAGAGGCTTCAGATGGGTTTTTTTGCCTTCCGCTGGATCAACTGGCAGATAGGTAGTTAATATAAAAAAAAAGTTGAACTCGATGGACATGTCTTTTTTCAACCTTACTTACTATGTTACTATGTAACTGCACATGCGCTGATATGCTGCACACTTCACGAAAATAACAAAGCAACACAGATGGTGCCCGTGAGCTCCGCTGTGCTGACTCTGCATGCGTGGTTAGTAATCCTAGGGGGGGACAGAATTATGTGGTAAAACTTAGCAGGGGGAGGGGGCCAGTGGGAACTTTTGCCTAAAGGAGGATTTAGTTCTCCTTTAAAGGGGTTGTTCACCTTCCAAATACTTTTTTAAGTTCAATTGGTTTCAGATTGTTCCCCAGAAATAAAGACTTTTTTCAGTTACTTTCCATTTTTTATTTTTTACAGTTTTTAAAAATCTAAGTTTAAAGTTTAATATTCCTGTCTTTGGTGTTTCAGTCTTGCAGCTCAGTGATTCAGGTTCAGACTCTAAACTTACAATTGTGCAACATTTAGTTGATATATTTTTAGCAGAATCCATGGAATTTTAGCAACTATTGTATCCATTCCAACAGCTACCTTTAAAGGGGAACTCCTGCTTCCAAACCAAAATATGATAAAGAGGCCAACATAACAAAGAAACCCCTAATATACCGTCACAGTTACCTGTTTCTTAACAAAAATATGAATAAATGCAATTTTGTATGCTGAAATCCAGCTGTTTAACAATTCTTCTCTTTCTGCATCATTTGAACTCCTGGCAGGGAAGGAGGGACTAAACACTGATGTTACAAATTGTAACAACTACTCCACAGCTTACAGACAGCATGCAGGAACTACGTAACCCACAATGCGTTGCACTGTGATGTTCCATTCCTTATTAAAATCATGTGTGCAGGGAATTGTGGGGTTTGGAGGGTGCAGGCTGACGACAGATGGCTGCTGATACAAAGTAACAGTAGTCAGCCAGCTCAGAAAAGTAGTTTGACACATCAGCAGGAGAGCTGGGGGCTAGGCATAGAGAACTGTTCCAAACCATTAGAAAATCATGAAAATCTCTGTGTAGGATTACAGTAATAAAATTACCTCAATAATGAGTCGGTGCACAGAGCAGTGGAAGGAAGTCCATACAGCTGGCACAGAGTTACCATGTATGGCAGCTCTATGCAAACAGACTGCCAGTTAATCAACTACACTTTAAAACTGATTCTTTTTTTTGTGTGTGTTATTCCTTGCATTTTCATTTTCTTTTAACGGTTTTCATCTTGTCTGACAGATAAAAATTTTTTTTTACTATAAACAGAATTTTTCCCCTGCTCTGATAAATTAATAGGCTAACAGAGGATCCTCTGGTGGTTTCTATCAAGCTGTTAGTAGACTGTTAGAAGACACTGTCAAGAGCTATTCTGCAGAACAGAAATTTACAATTGAAAGTGTTGATTTCATTTTTCCTAAAATACATAATCCAGGTTTAGTCATCCTGAAACAGAATTATGTCGGCTTTATGCTTATATATAAGCATAAAGCCAATCTATTTTAAGAGGAGCGGCATCTTTTTTGAATGGCCCTTTAAAGCAATATTCAATGTACGTATATAGTCAGCAGCCGGGATATAAGGATAGATTAGTCTTATCACACATTGCATAAAGACAGTATCACCAGGGCTGCTCCTGCCATGAGGCAAGGAGAGAACAAAGCAGCCAGTTACCAGGGGTGGCAAAAAGCTTTAACAGACAAATTTCCATTTTTCAATACGGAACTTCAGCTCTGCTAGTGCATCGAACACAATAGCGCTCTCTGCACTACCGATGCAACTTTAAAATCTCTGTGTATTCTAAGGGTGGTGGCACACAGGGAGATTAGTTGCCCAGTGACAAATCTTCTCTACTTTGGGCTACTAATCTCCACGTCTTACTGCCAGCAAGAATATGAATCGCCGGCGGGATGGCATACGTATTGCTTCGGTTTTCCGAAGTTACCTGAGTTGCCTCACGAGGAAACTTCTCGAGACTTCGGAAAGCGATTTGTATGCCATCCTGCCGCCAATTCATATTCTTGCCGGCGTGAAGGCATTTCAGGGAGATTAGTCACCCGCATAGAGAAGATTTGTTGCTGGGTGACTAATCTCCCCGTGTGCCACCACCCTTAGATGCACTTGTTTGGCAAAGTCGGCCCAGGTGAGTAAATTTGCCAGATTGCTCACTGAGCTTGTGGGCCAAATTGGGCTGATCAGTAATGTGAGCTCTGGGGGATCAGACTGCATTTGAAGAGTTTTGGATTCTTGTATGAGCAGATAAGTAGCAGGCGCCAACAGAAGTGCCTGAGATGCATGTTGTTTTGAGTGAATATTACACTGATGCGTTAAAAATAACCAAGTGTGTGAGAAACCCAAAATTAGTGTAGAACCTATTTCCAGAACTATTTGAGACCCTGGTTTTTCCTCATTAGATTTTAGGTACAATTCTCTGAATGAGTGGGTATTCCATAATTCAGAGAATTGTGCCTAAAATCTGCTGAAAGGTACAAAAGTTAATCACAGTCAGCCCAAAGTGTAAAACCCGTCTGCCTGCAGTTCATTACCTGTCACCTTTCAAGTTCATCACCCTTGACAGAGTTAATAAAACCTCTTATCTGTTTAGTGCAAATAAATTACAAAATCCATTGCACACCGCAGCAGTTGTCATTTAATCAGTTGACTTGAAAAGTGACCCACTGGATACCATACTGTCTCTATGATATTTTTACTGGCAGCTGGATATGCTGCATATTAGCTGGTTGATGGATTTTGGGCAAGGGTTGCAAGATGTGGGTGGGCTAAAGGGAAGCTGCATACAATAGACCAAAGTCAGTGCATCTCACCTGGCAATGCCTGCTTACTTGAATGTAGTCCTGGATCTGCAAAACCTGCTTGGTTTAGTGATACATACTATCATCGTATCATCAGTCAGCGACAGCTATTTTTGCTAGTGGCAAGATGAAGCTGAATTCAGCACTTGCATTGTTACTATAATTATAATTTACGGCATGGCTAAAATATTCAAAATTTCTAGCAAAAGTATGGTAGAATAAGCATATGGTATCTCTCTCTATACAGAAATAGATGATACTTTTTCAATAGAAGACTCTCTTGAATAGGGATGTAGCGAACTGTTCGCCGGCGAACTAGTTCGCGCGAACTTCGACTGTTCGCGTCCGCCGCAAGTTCGCGAACGTCGCGCGACGTTCGCCAATAGGCGTTCGCGTCAAAATCGTTCGACCATTCGACCATTCGATCGCTAAAATCGAACGATTTTCGTTCGATTCGAACGAAAATCGTTCGATCGAACGATTAAAATCCTTCGATCGTTCGAATCGAACGATTTTCGGATGTTCGAAGTTCGCGAACAGTTCGCGAACTGTTCGCATTTTTTGCCGGTGTTCGCGAACGGCGTTCGCGAACACATACTCGGCGGTTCGCTACATCCCTACTCTTGAAGCTCAAGCCTTTAGCCAGTTCCCCAGATATAGTAAATATATCAACCCATTTTTAGGACTAGTTAGAATATCTAAAAGATCCCATTCAGGCTCAGCCCCTTGCAACTGCTCCAAACCACCCAGTCTGGAAACTACTGCTATACATTTAAAGAAAAACTAGGGAGTCTGATTACTAGCTGTTCATCAGGGAGAAATTAAACAAAAGGGGAAACAAGTTATACAGTCAAACCTTAATTTTACATTCTGATTTTCAAGTTTTCCCTTATTTACCATAGTTTTTTTGTATTCCCACCAATATATAATGCATAATACATTTCCCTGATTTTGCATTTTTACGGATTTTACACCATTTTTTCTGGTCCCTTGAAAAAATGTAAAATGTGTTCTACTGTAGTCCATTATAATTTTACCAGTAGGCAGGCATACTGTCTTCATAAAAAATAAATATTTAACTGTGGGGTTTGCTTGATGGCAAGACAGGTGAGTTAAGTAAAGACAGTTGATTTCTTGCAATATCACACCCTTTAATCTTGGTAATTATTCCAAAAATATGTAGGGATAGAGTTGTTTGTATAGAACAGAATATTTAAAAAAAAAGCCATCTACAGCATGACAATATTTAATATAATTCTATTGTCATTTTGTGAATTCCTTTTTAATTTATATGTTTGCAGCTTTTGAGTCGTAAGGACAAAGCTACATTTGAGAAACTGGAGTATGTAGTTAGTAAAGAAGACAATTATAAACGACTAAGAGACTATATCAACAGTTTGAAAATGACACCTTGCATTCCATACTTAGGTAAGTTGCATATTGCATTAACATATTTAACAAATAAAAAATATGAAGCATTCATTGCTTCGTTGCATGACTGTAACTGTTTTTACTTTGCCACTAGCGAGCTGTGAAAATTAAATATACAGTGTGCTCTTAATAATGTAATATTTACATATTTAGATAAAATTAAACTGGATTTTGTATCTTTCTGTTCCTGAAGGACAGGACGTGTGTGTGCCAGATACAGCCTTCCAAGTGATTTTATAGTTCTTCCCTGCTTAAGCGTTCTATATCTTGTTGCATGACATGACTTATTACTGTAATCCAATTTGTGAACCTGCAGTATGTCAAACAAACTGGCTCAGTACTTGGAAAAAGCTGGACAACACTTTTTTTCCTGGGTATATATTTCCTATGCACTTTTTTGGCTCTTGTAAGTAAGTTGAAAGAAAATGTCTTTCTTCTAGCTGAAGCCCATGCATGTACCTTAAAGGAATTGTTCAGTGTAAAAATAAAAACTGGGTAAATAGATAGGCTGTGCAAAATAAGAAATGTTTCTAATATAGTTAGTTAGGCAAAAATGTAATGTATAAAGGCTGGAGTGACTGGGTGTGTAACATAATAGCCAGAACACTACTTCCTGCTTTTCAGCTCTCTTGGTTTACAGACAGTAACCAATCAGAGACTTGAGGGGGGCCACATGGGTCATATCTGTTGCTTTTGAATCTGAGCTGAATGCTGATGATCCATTGCAAACTCGCTGAACAGAAATGTACCATGTGGCCCCCCTTCAAGTCGCTGACTAGCTCAGAGTTATAGAGCTGAAAAGCAGGAAGTAGTGTTCTGGCTATTATGTTAGACATCCAGTCACTCCAGCCTTTATACATTACATTTTTGGCTATCTATATCAGAAACATTTTTTTTTTTTGCACAACCTATTAACCCAGTTTTTATTTTCACACTGAACTGTTCCTTTAATTTGTCCCCAGTATTGAGATGTTTTCCAAATATATTATTATGAGATTAATTTCCCAATGTTTCACAGTTCTAGGGGCTTAATCCACTTCTATTGCTCTTGGGAAAGGAATGTCAAATGGTCGTCATACAGTTCCACAATTAATTTTACCCTGCACCACTCCCATTGCGTGCACAAAATATGTGCAATATTGTAAAGTAAAACGCATCTGTTTCTTTTGACACCAAACCCCCCCCCCCAAGGAAAAGAAGGTTAAAACTTGTAATTTATTTATTTTAATAAATTCTTCATATCCCTCTGTTATTAATAACAGAAGTCAATCTGCGTAGTAGTTTAGCTAAAGCAATTTAATATACTAATTAGGACAGTATTTTTTTTTCTCTAACCCACAAAAATGCATTTTCCAAAAAAAGATTCCTCCGGCTTTTGGTCCAGAATTATTTAGTTTTTTTTTTTGTTGCATATCTAACCAAATGGGGGAATATATGTGTAATGTTAGCCTTCCCACCATGCTGACAGCCACTTCGAATGACAAGGCGGTCAAACTAGAAATTGATTAAAGGAGAAGGAAACGGTAATTCACTGGTGGTACCAAATGTAAGGCTGAGAGCAGCTACGTGTACCCTCAACCTTATGTTTTCTTTTGGTTTTCTATAATATTTGAATTCCTCCCTTCTTTGAGATGCAAAAAGACAAAATCTCCATTTTTGTAAAACCTCTCCTGCAGTACTCTGTTTCCACATCTGCTCTCTCAGAAGAAATCATTTTTCTTGGAAAGAAAGGCCGTATTCTGGTGATTCACTTTGTAAAAGTGCTTCTTATGCAACCCCATTATCCATTTCATAATAGTTTTTCTTCTGCTCTTTATTCTTCAGCACTCCAGTTAAGACTCGTGCCAAGGTGATGCTTTTGACCTCCGCTATGTTTTGGGGGAAATATTAATCTCTTAATCACCGCAAGGCAAGCTATTCTGCTGTTTTCTTGTGAATAATAATAGCTGAAATGAATGGCTTGGCGCACTGAAAATTTGCTTTGCTGACTGCAGTGTTGGCTTTTAGTCAAAATGACATATATTTGGACATTTCTACACATGGAAAAGCCAGCTGAAAATTGGCTTGTTTTTCCACCACTATTTTATTTTTCCTCTGACCAATACCTGACATCTTTCTTTATAGAAGAGCTGCTCCATGGGATCTGTTAACAGTCTTTGGTGCCTGCCCAGATATTGAGTAAGGATTTTATTAAAGGAAAACTATAGCCCCAAAACGAATACTTAAGCAACAGATAGTTTATATCAAATTGAATGACATATTAAAGAATCTTACCAAACTGGAATATATATTTACATAAATATTGCCCTTTTACATCTGTTGCCTTGAACCACCATTTCGTGACTCTATCTGTGCTGTCTCAGAGATCACCTGACCAGAAATACTACAACACTAACTGTAACAGGAAGAAGTGAGGAAGCAAAAGGCAGAACTCTGTCTGTTAATTGGCTCATGTGACCTTACATGTGGTTTGTATGTGTGCACAGTGAATCGTACGATCTCAGGGGGCGGCCCTTATTTTTTAAAATGGCAATTTTCTATTTATGATTACCCAATGGCACATACTACTAAAAAAGTATATTATTATGATAATGGTTCATTTACATGAAGCAGGGTTTTACGCATGAGCTGTTTTACTCAGTATCTTTTAATAGAGACCTACATTGTTTGGGGGGTATAGTTTTCCTTTAATTAGTTTCTAACAGTACAGGGCCAGTGATCTATCCTTGATAAATAGTCAATGACATTTGGTTTACTTGTGATGGAAATCAGTTGCATTTGGATAGGAATAATTCTGGCATGCAGCATAGGTTGTGGAAATCCCATTCTCATTTTAGCCTTTGCCCTTTGTTCCAACCATTTAAACAAGTGTTGCCAGTTCTTAATCCGGAGCCGAATTTCTTTGCCATTTTGGCACTTGGTGGTTTAACTCTTCATCTGCCACTTACATCTTGACTTTAGATGATTGAAAGGCAACTTTTTACCCTCAGTGGTTAGAATTCTGCAAAAGTATGCTGTCTAGCTGTAATTAAGAGACTCTGGGGGTCATTTATCAACACTGGGCAAAATTGCCCATGGACCCATGGCAACTAATCAAATTGTTGCATTTATTTTTCGACCTGCAGCTGCTTGAAAACAAAAGCCAAGCTATAGGTTATTTCCCATGGGCAAATTTGCCCAGTGTTAGTAAATGAGCCCCTCTAACTTTTGTGAATACTGTAATTTTATTTTACCATGCACAGTAAACTCTTATATTAGGCATCACAAATTCATTCCACTCTTCTTCAGGCCCTCTCTTTTGGCAAATAAATTGTCTGGAAACTCTTACTTGGACAATTACAGTATGAGTTATAGCTTTAAATCTGAAAATAATTATGTGAAACAAAAAGCACACAAAGAAACAGGGATTTTTTTCCATAAAGAGAAGACTTTTTCAGAGTGGCAATGTCCAGAGTAGAAAAGTGTAAGCAACTTGGTAGGTTTACTGGGTTGTGGGTTCACTTGTTTACAAAACAGCAATTCTTATGCATTATATGTGTTTATTTAGCATGCTTCTCTATATTCTAATTCTATATTCTAACTTGGTTTTTTTATCTTAGCATAAAGCTTAGCAAAGAAGGCACCTCGAAGTTTCTGTAATATAGATGTTTTAATCCATTAATTATGCTCCCAATGCATACAGCCATACAATATACTAGGTATACATATTTGGTTACATGTATGGCAGATTTGTGTAAAAGGTCATTTATAATTTAAAGTACATACCCATTCTAGGTGCAAATTGCAATTGAACAACCCTTTTCACAATATGCTTTAATTTATATTTGTTCAAATAAACCTGTTTGTTGGTTTGACTTTTCTAAACCTTTGTAAGCAGTTGAGAATATGCTCTTCTCCTGTCCTCTTTTAAATATCACATAATTGGTAGTGTGCAAGCTTTATATTATATTCCAGGTGCATGCTTGCATTATATGTTTGTTGGCCCAACCTGTGTCATAGATATAGTTATACATACTAATCTATGGGAATTATAAGAAGATGTTGTCCTCACAGAGAGGGACAGTCAGAAAAAAAAGATCAGTGTTGATGTCTTCTGAAAGCTCTCTGCAATTGGCTGCTAAAGAAGCTAATGTAACTGATTGCTCAGTAATTTTATTTATTATTAGCAAGTAGCGTTTTTAGAAATAGTTGTCCCAGTGACAGTTAAGTGTCTGTCATTCAGTCAGCCATTGCTTTACTTCTATATATATATATATATATATATATATATATATATATATATATATATATATATATATATATATATATATATATTTATATATATTTATCAGGGATGCACAAATCCACTAGTTGAATTCGGCCAAACCCCCAAATCCTTTGTGGAAGATTTGGGGGAATACCGGACCAAACCTTAATTTGCATAGACAAATCAGGAAAGGCAAGGGATAAAGAGCAAAAATGTTTTGCTTCCTTGTTTTGTGACAAAAAGTCTTTTGATTTTAAGGATTTGGATTCAGTTCGGCCAGGCATAAGGATTCAACCGAATCCTACTAAAAAAGGCTGAATCCTGGTCCCTAATATTTATCTGTTAAGTGGTTGTTCACCTTTAAATTAACTTTTGGTATGATATAGAGATTAATATTCTGAAACAATTGGTTTTTCATTTTTTAATATTTGTGGGTTTTTAGTTATTTAGCTTTTTATTCAGCAGCTCTCCAGTTTGCAATTTCTGTAATCTGGTTGCTAAGGACCAGATTACTCTAGCAACCATGCATTGCGTTTGAATAGGAGGTTGGAATATGAGTAGAAGTGTCCTGAATAGAAAGATGAGCAATACAAAGTAGCAATACCTATGCATTTGTAGCCTTACAGAGCATTTATTTTTTAGATTGGGTCAGTGACTCCCATTTGACAGATGGAAAAAGTCAGAAGAAGGCAAATAATTAAAAAATGATCTAAAAAAAGAAAAATGAAGGCCAGTTGAAAAGTTGCTTAGAATTAGCCATTATATAACATACTAAAAGTTAACTTAAATTTGAACCACCCCTTTAAGCTACCCATGGGACATTTGCCTTATGCTAGCCATAGACACATATGTTGAGCCATTTCTTACCAAACTGTATGATCATCAGTATGTATACAGACTCTGCAACTAGCATTTAGAACAAATCACATCTTGATGCAATCGCTTGTGGCACCGATGGGGCAGATAACGTAAGTAGAAAAATATACTCCTTGTCTAGTAACCCATTAGCCAAACTGCATGCAGCTTAGATTTGAATAGTCATCGACCCCATACAGGGACAAAATAAAGCATGCAAATAGGAAGTGCTGTTCTTATGGCTGTTAATAACAAAGGAACATCGTATGCTTTCTGACTGGTGCTAAATTATGTATAAAAGTATGACCTCTATCCAGTTTGAGTTATTTTTCCCTGTAGTGTTCAACAGTGCCGATCAGCCAAAGTTTTCCAATTAGTTAGCTGGCTTCTCTACATGTATGACTGAATAAAGTGCCTCTCCGAGATTACCGGGATTCTTGCCTGTATGGAAAAAGGAACACATAATGTGCTTGTCTTAAAGATTTACTGGTTGCAGATTTTTTGTCTGGAAACTTGAATATCATTTCCAAGTTCTTGTCTAAAGCAGAGCTCACATTCCATGACATCAAGTAGTTCACATTCAGCTAGAACCATTATACAGGTATCTTGATATAAAATGTATAAGACATAAATATGCTTAAATAATAATAATAATAATGACAACAACATCAGTTCAAGGTGTAAAGCTCTGCAAGGAAATAAAGCTCACTTACATTGTTTACATGACGGCATGTGGAAGTTGAAGCTGGTTTTAAGCAGATTAAAGTAAACTTTTTGATTATTCCTCATAATATTGTTGTATTTTTGGGGGGGTGTCATTGTTTTCTCAAAGTTTTTTCGGCCATGTTTACCTGCTGTGTATCCTGTGTGTATTTAGCAGAGCTTACGCTTGTGCCCTGGCATCTATGTGGTGCTTCACTGTACAGTGCATGCAGTTCTCTCTCCTATACACAAACACTGTAGTGTCTGCAGACAAAACAACAGTATTATAGTGGCCATAGATGTTAAGCTTTTTCAACCAATTTTTTTGCGAGCGAACCGTCTAATCCGTCAAATTATCATGAGGTAATTGGGCACCAAAACGGTCGTACGTCATCAGTCGGAAAATCAACCGGTCAGGTTGGGAAATTTGCATCGGTCAGAGTGAAATTGATCCATTGTCCAATTATTTGCAGGGCCAAGCAGGCAGCGACCCACAGTTTCCTAGCTTCTACTAGACTATGTCGCTTGAAATGCTTTTGTTGATGGACAAATCATCCATGATAACGAAAATAAATCTTAACATATACGGCCACCTTTACAGTGTTCTCCAAATTCTAATAATATGCCTGCTGTGTGACACACAGTGCTGTACTGCTTCCCAGTTTCAATCGCTCTACTCATCTTAAATTGCTGCCCATGTTTCTCCATAGCTTTTTACCTTTTGGGCCTAATTTTAGCTACCCACCCCAGAGCTTGCTTCCAGCCGTGCTACCCTCCTTTCCACCTGCTTACTTCACCAGTTGCAGATTGGGTTGAGCTGGCGTTTGTGGTTTTCTTCAGAGGAAAAAAAAGAAAGCAACCTGTCCCGCGGGTGGCTTTTTGCTGCCCATTCAGGCTTCTCGTCTGGCCTCAGGGAAGAAGTACCCTTGTAACTGAACATTAAACTGATAATGCTGGTGAAGTGACAATGCCATTAAACAAAAAAATGTTATAGCAAGATTACTCTGTGGCTTCAATTTCCTTTTTAACACCAACAGTGGGTAGAGTTCCATACATGCCCCTGATGTAAATGTCATATTGACATATTAATTACTTTATCTTGTTGTACATATAATTTTTGTTAAATCGTCTTGGATAAAGTGTAACATCTTTCATATTTTCCATAAATAGTTTTTTGATTATTTCTTATGCTTCAGTTGTCAATAAATCAATAAAATCCAGTCTCAAAAATAAAGTATTGTTTTAATTCCACTATATAATTGGTGTCTGTGCTTCTGTTTATTGTAATGGATGTATCAGTCAATGGGCCGGATCAGCATCTGGACTGCTTTGAGGGAATAGGATCCTCCTCTGTACTCGGCCCAGTAAATGCCATCTTGATGTTTGCTACGATAATGCCCTCCTCTGTACCACACTCCATTGAGATTGGCATGGGCGCAAGCGTTGTACCACCATCCTCCTTTATGAAAATGAGCACAGTTACCTGAAATTAAGAGAGATTGCTATAAAAAGTGGTTTCTATGGTAATGCATGGTTGGGTTTATAACTGTGTTTCCCATTGTAGTAAACAGTAGTACAGTGGGTATTGAATTATGATGTGCCTGGAAATACATATAAACAAAAATTACTTCCTTCCAGTGAAAAATCCAGTTGCTCAAAAATGAATTCTGACTGACATTTCATCTGTCCTAACTGAGCTTGAATCTCTCTCTCTCTCTCTCTCTCTCTCTCTCTCTCTCTCTCTCTCTCTCTCTCTCTCTCTCTCTCTCTCTCTCTCTCTCTCTCTCTCTCTCTCTCTCTCTCTCTCTCTCTCTCTCTCTCTCTCTCTCTCTCTCTCTCTCTCTCAAGTTTAATTATTTAATTATAGTAAAGTCTATAGATGGCAGTTCCTGTAATCTGAGCTTTCTGGACAATGGGTTTCTGAATAACAGATCCTGTACTTGGTTATTGGGTACTGCACCTACTGTATATGAGAAGATTTGTCTGTTTAAGTCGAACTTGACCAACTGTAAAATGCATTTTCTGATCTGGTGATCCTTGGTCAAATGTAATATTATGCTTTATACATTGTATAGATTTTTTTAAACTTTATAATTGTTTTCTTGCCACAGATTAAAACATACATGTTGCTGTCTAAGGTCCGTTTCATTAACTTACTAGTTTGTAATTTTTGGAGAAATTTGAGAAAACTTTAAACATGCATAATATGCGGCCCTTAGACTGATATGACCATTCTGTATGCCTTCAAATGTTTCAATCCCCCTGATAGTTAAATCAATCTGTGCAACTAGGCGATCGAGTGTGTGGCTGCATTACTCCAGAATGCGAATGAAATGTACTATATTATTTATTTTTTTGCTGCTCACAGCCTTTTTTTTTTTTCTTCCTCACTTGGTCATTTTTGTCATCATAGTTTTAAGCAGTATCTACATAAAGTACATTATTAATTTACCTGAGTACATGTCTTTGTCCCTGTCCAAAGTGGTGAACTGCTTGCCATTGTGCCAGACCATGGAGTCTCCTGCATTGCCCTGATATGTTCCCAGACGAAGTTTGTAGAATTCACTCTCTGGCTCCAGTCGGAAACTACTGTATTCTGCATACACTTTCTTATTGCTCCAGTCTTCCAGCTCTATCAGAAGCCTGTAATTGTCTTGGTTAGTCAACTGGTAGATGTTCTCCAGTCCCAGCCAGTACTCTGCATCAATGTTCCCAAAACCTTTCTTTGGGGAGAGATTAAATTAAATGTTACTTTTCCTGGGAAAATTATACAGTATTTATAATTAATCATATTGGTTTCCCCTGGTTTTATAGATCCCCTTGTTTTAAAATGGTATCCCTACTTCCATTATATGGCCCCATATTGTGTCCATCTGTACTACAGTTAAAATGCATTTTTAAAGAATTCTCTAAAAGTAATTGTCGATCTAAAGGTAACTTGGCATAAATACCTTATATGTTTCCCAGTTCCTAAAAAAGTTTGCTGATCCATCAGTTCTTCTCTGTATGACTGCCCATCCACCTGGATCCAAACTGTTCTCACACCAAAGCTGCATAGGACTGTTGGCATTGTCTGGTTTTATCAAATAAATTCCACTGCTGGAAAATCCTGATTCTTTGGCATGCTGGCAGTCTCTAAATGGGCCTGTTAATAGAAAACCAATAGGGTAATTTTCTACCACATTTTTTGTCAGTCGCCTAGTACATGCAACCCTATCCCTGAAGTAATACCGTTTCTGCTTTTCACTGTATACACAGCTGAAAATATACTGTCACTGAAAAAAAGCTTTTTTGGCAAATTCAGTTTTCTTATATGGTGTGGAATGGCAATATGTAATTTTCATATTCCCTGCTGCATGTATTTGATGCCAAAGCTATAATAGGGTTTCTTCTAAACATTAATATACAGTGCCATGCAAAATCAGACTTTAACAATTCTCTTATTAATTGGTTAAACATATCCTGCAATTAGATTTTGTCTTCAGTTATATTTTCCTTTTGAAAGCACTGAAACTCAAGGTTCTTTGTAATATAACATTATTTTATGTTGGAAAAAATCTTGAGAATAATATGTAAAAATGCTGCAATAAGCATACTTATTCAAGACCTATACCTTAATATTTGATAGAGCCACTAATTGTGTCAATAACCACTTTGGAGTAAATATGAGCTTTGTTGTTTAGGTTATTTGGATGACGCACTTTTATATAGTTTCATATGGTTCTTTTTTGAGTGTTGGTTTTTGTAATTAACAAGCAGTCATGGTCACTTTGTCTTTGGTGCCATTTCAGCTTTGAGGCAACTGGAGAACCGTTCCTTAGGTTGCATTTTAACTTGTATTTGTATTTTTTTTGCAATTATTAGTGCAATTACAGTGAGGGGAATGAGGTTGAATAGACGTTAAATCACACCTGTATTTCTTGCTTGAAAATGTAATCCGTCAATAACCCTGCTAGCAACATGGTTCAGTGAATGGAGCCTTCTCTCTTTCTTTTGTTTAAATCTTCTTGTTTGGGTCATTAGCTCCATGTATGCGCTTTGGCATGCAAGTCAGTCTGTGTGGTCCGACTTAAAAAGTCAGCTTTTATTATGTTATAGAATGGTCAATTCTATGCAACTTTTTAATTGGTATTCATTCTTTTTTTTTTTTTTTAATTTGCCTTTTTCCTATGATTCTTTGCATCTTTCAAATAGGGTTCACTGACCCCATCTAAAAAACAAATGCTCTGTAAGGCTACAAATGTAATGTTATTGCTACTTTTTATTAATCTACTGTTCATATTCCAGTCTCTTATCCAAATCAATGCATGGTTGCTAGGGAAATTTGGACCCTAGCAACTGGATTGCTGATATTGCAAATTGGAGAGCTGTTGAATAAAAAGCTTAACTCAAAAACCACAAATACAAAATGAAAACCAATTTCAAATTGTCTCAGAATGTCACTCTCTTTATCATACTTAGGGGCAAATTCATCAAGGGTTAATTAACCCTCGACTGGGGAATGAAAATCCTTCGACTTCGAAGTCGAAGGATTTTACGCAAATACTGCGAACGATCGAAGGAATAATCGAGCGATCGTACGATTAAATCCTTCGAATCGAACGATCGAAGGATTATCCTTTGACCAAAAAAAGTTAGGCAAGCCTATGGGGACCTTCCCCATAGGCTAACATTGGGTTCGGTAGCTTTAGGTGGTGAACTAGGGGGTCGAAGTTTTTTCTTAAAGAGACAGTACTTCGACTATCGAATGGTCGAATAGTCGAACGATTTCTAGTTCGAATCCTTCGATTCGAAGTAGCCAAAAAACACTTCGAAATTCTACGTTTTTTTTCTTCTATTCCTTCACTCGAAGTTAATGAATTGGCCCCTTAATGTTAATTTGAAGTTGCACAACCCCTGTAATGCCATAGAAATTCCCAAAAAGTATTTAGCCTGGTTAAAATCAGTCACTGTAAACCTGGCTAATGCAAGAGGTTACTATTTTGTTTTCTTTTAAAGAAACTCTTGTTTTGTCTCTGCGTGGCAGATTAATTTTGTTGGCTGATAGCCTGTTGACTGTTAGCTGTGCCTGATATAGCGATAGCCGTAAGATTCCCAATATGTTTGTTGTATACTAAAAGTTCGTTTCCATAAACGGTATATACCTTCCTCCACATTGGGCTCTAGCTTGTACAATAATTGGGTTTGGCAAGTTGCTAAATAAAAGGTGGTAGAATGGACTATGGAACTGTCCCATCCAACCCTTTTGAACTTGTAGCTTGTGTTTGGCTTTATCAACAGTTTTGCCAGATATTTGCAATGTTATTGGATTTTAAAGGGGAAATTAGCATTCTGTGTTAGCATTGGTATTCTTATATCCTTTCTTTGCAATTCCCTGCCTGTGCTAACAAACAATTTATGGATTTCTCCATCTTGTAAATAGGGATGCACCAAATCCAGGATTCGACCCTTTTCAGCAGGAATTCATCTGAATCCTTGTGCCTGGTCGAAGCAAATCCTTAAAATTGTGTCTATTTTATCAAAAAACAATGAAGTAAAAAATGTTTCCCTCCCCCTCACTCATTTGCATATGCAAATGAGGGTTCGGATTCAGCTCCGTATTCAGTCGAATCTTTCATGAAGGGGAGGAACCCCCAAAACATTGTGTGAAGATCTTAATAAAGCACAAAGGATTTAGCACATTTGCTGTCATAATTGACATTTTGTGTTTTTTTGTTTTATGCTGAATCTTTCAAGAACGATTCTGGGGTTCGGCCACATCCAAAATAGTGTATTCGGTGCATCCCTACTTGAAAGTGATGCTAATTTTTAAACTGTTAGCAATTTAGTCTCTTACTTGGCTTTGCCTGTCTACAGGATGTACCATAAAAATGAAACCGTGACTTTTGTTTTTGGGGGAAATTGTGATTTTTCTATCAGAAGTACTGTGAGGCCCCTCAGGTTCCCTGGGATGGTTTTCTGAACATTCACGTGGCAGTACTCATTCCATGGGATAAAGCTTATATTTTTTCTTTTCTTTTTTTCACCGTTTCTCCTTGTTGAAAAGTTACTTTGTCTTTTGTTTTATATGACAAATGAAGGGAATGTCCTCTGTTTTTCAGGAAGGATGGTCCCCTCAGGGTTGATATTGTTAATCCTTAAAATATTTGACTTTCCATTTGTTTCTGTAAGGTAATTACCAGGATGTTTTTTTTTTTTGTTTTTTTTTTTACATATTTTAAAACCACATTTGAGAAACTCAAAAGTTATTAAATTACACTCAAAAGAATAGAGCTTTTATTCAATGTCATGCTGCCTAAAATAGAAATGATATGCTGAACGGTTTCCTCAGGAAGGGAAGAGGGTATTTTATGCTGCCTAGATTATTATTTTTAGGTATTATTTATAATCATTTAGTGACTAAAATGTTGTGCCTTTTTATGACATAATGCTCATGTTTTTCCTCCTTTTTGCCATACCTTTTACAGGAGGACCAAATTTATGTTGTGTGAAGAAATCCGTTTATTTGTTTGTATTAATCTTCTTGGCATTAGGCTAATGGATAAACTCTGCCCTTCACCGATCTCCTACGCCAAGAATCGGCCCCTTCTTTGCCTACACCCCCAACCAGGCCAACACAATTATCCCAAGTGCAGACAAAGAAGGGGCTGATCCTTGGTGTTGGGGCATAATTTAACCTCTAGCTGAGAGGTCTGGCATTAGCCTTATGCTGTAACATTTTATAAGTCATTAGGGGTCATTTATAAAGTTCGCGCAGCACATATTTTTCGCAAATGGTTGTATTGCGCATGTTTTTTTGCGAAGTCGCAGTGTGAATAAATTTTCGCAAATGGCGCACAAATCAGACGGGAGTTTGCACAAGAGCACCCAATGTGCGAGGTTGTGCGTGAAAATAGCATTGACAGCAACTTAAATTTGCAGTTTGCGAATATTTTATCCGCCACCAAAGTTGTGGTGTAATTGAGTCGCTCAGGGTATTGCTCTCTTGTATAGGTAGCACCTCTATATTCACTGGAGTGCTAGGTTAAATTCAAATCTACTATAAACTTAATCTCACGTGAATAATCTTTTAAATATAAGTAATTCAAAATTCTGTTACTTTTCTGCAATAATCAAGTTACTCTTCGATATTCCCCTTTCCGCAAATCAAGATTTGTCTCTGACTCCTGCACAAAGAGACCGGTTGCTGATAAGGAAGAAAAGTGGAGATTAACTTGATTATTTTTTTTTACACAGGTATGGGATCCGTGATCAGAAAGCTCAGAATTGTGCAAAGGCCATCTCCCATAGACTCAATTTTATCCAAATAATCCACAATTTTTTAAAAATGATTTCCTTTTTCTCTGTAATAAAACAGTACCTTGTACTTGGTTCCAATTAAGATATAATGAATCCTTATTGGAGTCAAAACCAGCATATTGGGTTTATTTTTTTACATGATTTTCTAGTAGATTTAAGGTACAAAGATCCAAATTAGGGAAAGATCCGCTTATATCTGTTTTTAAAGCAGAGACCTGTTAGTTCATGATATATACTAATTCAATAAACTTTACCTTCATCAATGATTGTTACTGGAGGGATCCTGAATGGGCTGCTTGTCGGGGCTTGTGGTGGCTGTCTGCTGTCTCTGACTCTTGGGTATCCAGTGTCCCTCTGAATTTCATTACCACCCCCAAGCCCAGGTGTGTACTGGTGGATCTGGGGGTAGTGCTGGGGAACAACTTGCACTAAAGGTGGTGAGCCTGGGCTGTCCCTCCTGGAGAAAACTTTCATGCATTGTTCTTCCAGCAGTGCAATAACAGATGACTGATTATTAACAACATCTACCAATGATGCATATTTCAGTTCCAGCTCTTTGTAACGAGTAGCTGCTCGGAGCATTTCTGATGTTACATTAAGGATCTTTGTCTCCAGCTGAGAAACTTCAAGAGCATTGTCTCTTTTGCGGATAATTTCATGCAAGAGCTGCATATAAAGTTGTGTCACGCGGGAGTTCATGTTGCGACTCTCCTTTCTTAGCAGCTTCACTTCATTTACTATATTCCCATCAACGGCCACAACCACTTGAAGCATTTCCATGTCCCGCCTCTGTTTAGCCAAAACATCTTTTACATTCTCTAAATCCATCCTAGTCACCAACTCCTTATTTGGGCCAGATCCTTTTGTAAGGACACATATGGGTCCCGTGACTTTCTGTTGAGGCACCAAGAAGGTATAACCGCACCGTTTTCCATCATCTACTTCATCAGTAGAACGAGCAATCCTAGTTAATGTCTGTCTTCTACTTTTGGTATCACTATTTGAACAGAGGCCTGTGGGTACCACTAAAAAAAGCATCAGTCCAAGGTTCCAAAGTGTCGTGTCCATCCTAAACAGGGGGAGTCTGGTGCCTAAAATTCTGCAAAAATGAAAGAGGAAGGTCAGATGCTTTGATTATACGTGCTTCTGATAAAATGCCACTTTACTTATATTTACTGCAGAATTCCATATTTATGTTCTATCATGAAATGTTTTTACTTTTCAAAACAAATGAGCATTTCATAATCAGAAAGGATACTTTGCAGACACACTGTGTATCATGCATGTTTTGGTTTCCATTAGATTCAGCCGGCAGCTGTTTTTTTTAGACCTGCTTCTTTACAATATTAAAGAACATTAAGTTTTTCTGGCATTTTCTGCCCTTTGATATTAGTTATTGGGCTTGATTCCAGAGAATAATGGCTTTGTTTAGATGCACACTTTTTTTTTTTTAAGTAAAAAGTGTGTCTCGGGGTATTTTCCATTTTTATGTTTTAAAAGGCAGAGCATTTCCCATACCTTATGGCACTTCTACTTGTCTTGCTTTTGTGGTCACATTAGAAACAGCCTACACCTCCAGTCTGAGCTTACGCTGGCTGCATAACCCTAGTACCATGATCTTGAGATTAGACAAACTTCCAAAATGATGACATGTGACCCTTTTGTGTCTGTTCTTTGTACTTCCTGGTGGCCCCTTAGTCCACACAGACAATTAAGATTCGTGTAACAAGTAAATAGTAGTATAGTACTCTAATAATAATAATAATAATAATAATAATAGTATGTATTGTTGCAAAGAGCCTTATCCAGCTTTATTTGACATCATGGCTGTTCTAGATACTTTTGTGTTGACTTTCCATACCCTTTTATTACTAGTGCTGCTACTCTCTCTTTTACTGCGTTATAATATATAATATGTACATTTTTTAAATGAATTATCTAGAACAGAGGTGCCTAGACTTTATAAATGTAGGTTCTTCTTCTAGCAAAAGTTATTGTATCAGGGTCTACAAATTTGTGTTATATTGCCATGGAAAATGCATTACACTAAAAGAAAACACGTGGGTTTATGTAATAAAAGGCAGTTTTCCCAGGGGCAGTAACCATAGCAACCATTCAGCAGGTTGCATTTACTGGTCACATGTTTAAAAGCAAATACCTTATTGGTTGCTATTGGTTACTGCTACAGAGCAAACTTGGTGCCTTTTATTACATAGGGGGGTAGGTGCAGTGTCGGACTGGCCCACCGGGATACGAGGGAAACTCCAGGTGGGCCAAGGTGACAGTGCGCCCTCATGCTGCTAAACTTTTGGCCTATTTCATGGCTATTCCCTATTTCTATGAGAACAAGTGTCTAAATAGGTGGAATAATGGATTATAGTATGTAAAGAAAAGAGACTAGGAGAGTAGAGGTTGAGTGAGGAGAGGAAAAATAGTACTGAGGGTGGGCCCATGGTCTAAGGTTTTTTGGTGGGCCCCTGGTGTCCCAGTCCGACACTCGGTAGGTGTTTTATTGAAATATACCCATTTCCAAAGCCATTGTATTTAAGATCTGAACAATAGACCATACCTAAAAGGCTAATCTAATACAAAATGTTTGGAGCACCACTGCTCTAGAAGCCCTTTTGTGGATTATTTTCCCATCAGAGTTGTCAAAGCTCCACTCTGCATCAACATTCAATCTTATGCAGAAGAGAAAACTAAGAATTAGGATCTTAACACATGGGGTAAATTCATTAAAGGGCGAATTTCCGCCAGCAAACTCTCCACCACACTTCGCACCACTTCACCAGGTGTAAATTTGTTACCACTACGCTAATCCACTAAAAAGTTGCATCTCAGCAGCCGAATGCAGGTGAAGTTTCACTAGCGCTAATTCATCAGCGCAAGCATTTCTTAGTGATCTTTCGCTAGCGTTGTATTCTGCCTAGCGAGAGTTTGTTAGTACTCTTAGGTCAATTTTAATACAGTGTGTCATATAGACTTCTTTATTAGAGATGTTGGCGCAAATGCTCGAAGTGGCCGCTTCTTATTACAAATTTCCAAGGAAGCACTAAAAAAGACTAAAGAGATCCTCTAATGTCCTAGACCTGAGCCCACACTTAAACAAATGCGGCATGCCTCTCAAATTGGTTCACACAAAAATCTTTAATAGTTAGGACTTATAAAGATGATTCCGCTTTAAAAAATGGAAAAAAAAACGCCATAGTTTCCAGCATACAGGATATGATGTCACTGATTTAAGGTTGAGGAGGATGAAGTTTCACCTTATCAGTTCGCCAGGTCTAAGCTGTTGAAGGAAACTCTGGTGAAAAAGGTAACCTTCTGTAAAATTCACACTTTCGTGGAGTAGCTATTTGTCCGCCTGAGAGAGAAATCTCCTGGCGATAGGTGTGCAAAACCATGCTAGCGATATATAAGACTTTTAGTACCATGTCAGTCTACTGTTCAATGTGTTACTCACCAAACACTCATTTTCAGTTCAGCTGTTTGCAGGTATTATTACAGTAATAATGACTTTAAAAACCATCTTATGTTTGGCCATTTTTCCTACTATTGAAGATTAGAGTTTCTCCATTAAAGGGATAATTTACCTTTTAAGTTAACTTTTAGTATGTTATAGAATGACCATTTGTAATCAATGTTTTAATTGTTTCAAATAGTTTTTGATTTATTTGTCTAATTATGGCACTTTCCAGATTTCAAATGAGTGTCAGACCCCAGCAACAAAAAAAACAAACAATTGCTCTGTGAGGCTTCAATGCTTTTGGTACTTTTTATTCTTTTTCTATTCAGGCCCAGACTCTCTCTACCAGTCACTCATTCAAACCACTTCCTGGTTTGATAATTTGGACCCTAGCAACCAGATAGCTGCTTTAATTCCAAACTGGAGAGTTGGTGATCAAAAAAGCTAAATAATTCAAAAACCAGGGATACAAATTGAAGACTAATTGCAAATTGGCTCAGAATACCACTTTCAATATCATACCAAAATGTAACTCAAAGGTGAAAACTTTCTTTAAAGGGCATGTAAAGGCTAAAAAATAAAATCCCATTTTTATTTTCTTTAATGAAAAAGAAATTATCCATTTTTACTTTCTTTAAAGAAAAAGAAATCTATCTACAATATACTTTAATTAAAAAATGTGTACTGTTTTTATAAGAAACCTGACTGTATGTAGTGAAATTCTCCCTTCATTTACTGCTGTGGATAAGAATTGTCAGAAGGTCCTTAACTGCTCTGCAGGGAAACATTCAAATTTATGAACAGCAGGGGGGCCCAACCTTACTTCCCAGCCATGCAGAACTCAAGCAGCTTTATTTGTTTCCCTGTAGAGCAGTTGGCAACTGTGTAGAGATTGGATTTTATTTTTGCCTTTACATCCCCTTTACTGTTTCCAACTCCAGTGGCAGAGACAAAGACCACAGAGCCAGATTTAAACAGATAAACTGCCCCTGTCTTCTGCCTACTAAAATGAAAACATGACTATGGCATGGCACTCGCGATGCTTCGTTTTCTGAAGTTGCTCAAAGTTGCCTTGAGGAAACTTCGGACGACTTCGGAAAACAAAACGCTGCGAGTGCCATTGCCCCAGGCTTTTTTTCATTCTAGCAGGCGGAAAACAGGGGGAAGCAGTTCGGGGAGATTAGTCGCCCCAAAGAAGAGGCAATTAGTCGCTGGGCGACTAAATCTCACCGAATCTCAGAGTGTGACATTACCCTTATTCTATTTTAGACTTTACTTCCCCTTTAAAGGCAGTTGTTATAGTTAATATAATAGCTAATATTCCACAGATGTTTCTGATAAATGTGTCAACTAATATAGCAAATTGTAACAGTTTTGAAGAGCCTGTACTTGGAGAACTGAGCTGCCAGACTGAAATAACATACAAAGGAGATTTAAAGTTTCAGGTTTAGAAAAACTGTCAAAAACAAAAAATAGAAAGCATCTGAAAAAGTCTTTACGTCTGATGTAACCTAACTGAACTGGAAAATAAGTGTTTGCGAGGTCAGAAGCCCTTTAATAGATTATTAGCTGAATCCAATCTTTACCCTTTTTTAAGAGCGGCTGTAAATGTTTAAACCAGCATTTGAGCCCAGATAAAGTCATGGTTGGAAATGTGCCCATTGTAACTACAAGGAGTTCCTATATCCTTAAAGAAAACCTATAGATTAGTCAATAACAGCCAGTCAGACTTGCTTTTCTATTTATTTATCAATCTTTTCTGATGTAGTTATATACTATATTTATGTTGTGGGTAAATCATTGCAATAGGTTGTGACACGTGTAATAGAAATAATACCTTGGGTTGACCAATAACCGATTTCCTTCTTGGAAGTCAGATTCCAGTGATTGCTTTTCCAGACACGGAGCAGCCAGTGAATCTTTCCAGTTTTTCTGCTCAGGCTATCATATGTGTTTTTGACTCCAGTATCCCTTGTGGCTAAAGCTTTTTGGAGTGCATCAATGTTTTTGCTGTTTTGAGCCATGAAAGTGAATCCCATGTTACAAATTAGACTTACTGTTTAATTGAAGCTGTAACTAAAAACGTCTATTTGCATTTCACTGCACCTTTTCTTTTATCTCTGTGCCAACGTATCCCCTCATGTGGCTTTTCCTGTACAATAAGTCATTTCTACCAAGTGTATTAAATACACAGAAGCCTGCTTTGCAGGTAAGCACAAACGCAGAACGAATGTTACATTTTCCCCTGGGTTCTCGGTTTCAAAAGGTCATTCTTTTGTCTAGTGTGTTTCTACTTACAGAATCCTTTAAGCTCTTTTTCGCTTTTCAGGAAATAGTAGTCGGAAATATGTTATTTTCTGTTTTACCAATGAACTTCTATTCCCTTGATGATAAGATGTATTTTCCATTCTGAAATGTGGTTGATTTAATTGGGGTCTGTGTGCGTTGTGTATATTTCTTTTGCAGGTGTGTGAGATCATCCCTGTAATGTATAGTTATGTGTCCTGTCGCAGAGGCGGGATGTGATAATCAGCTGCAATGAATGAACCATTAACTATATAACTAAATATAAGGTAGCATTTCATCCAAAGACACAGGCCTGTTTTACTGTTTAAGTAAGACGATGTTCTTAGGAATTTGTGTCCTACTGCCCTGAAACCATCTAGAGGCTGGCTCTGATATAGCATGCACAGCTCAGTAAACTGGAAAACTTGTGTTTAAAGGGGTTGTTCACCTTTACATTAACTTTCAGTATGATGTATGTAGAGAGTGATAGACATTTTGCAAATGGTTTTAATTTTTTATTAGCTCTCCAGATTGCATAAGAGAATAAGAGACTGGAATATGAATAGGAGAGGCCTGAATAAAAAGATGAGTAATAAAAAGTAGCAATAACAATAAACGTGTAGCCTTACAGAGCATTTGTTTGTTCAGATGGGGTCAGTGACCCCCATTTGAAAGCTGGAAAGAGGCAGAAGAAGAAGCCAAATAATTAAAATCGATAGAAAATAAATAATGAAGGCCGATGGAAAACTTGCTTCGAATTTTCTATTCTATAACATTCTATAAGTTAACTCAACAGTGAACCACCAAGTAGTATACTCGCATAGCAAGTGTAGCAACTCCAAATGCTGCAGGTATAGATCCAATATTTTTAGACAAAATCTATTACAGTAGCTAAAAATGCTAGCTATTGCACTCAATATGAAATGTAAAACAACTGTGGTTTATTTACCCTGTGAGCTGGCAGGTTGTCATTTTGAGCTTTCACGTATCAAATTGTGTGTAAATATCCAGACAGACATAACACTACGGGGCCTAGCTCGAGTGAAGGAATAGAGAAAAAATAGTTTGAATTTCGAATGTTTTTTTTGGCTACTTCGACCTTCGACTACGACCTTCGAATCGAACAATTCAAACCAAAAATCGTTCGACTATTCGATAGTCGAAGTACAGTCTGTTTCCATATCACTTCTCCCTCTCCAAATCTACATTGCTTCTCTACTCCACGGGGAATAGTGATTTGCAGGGGTTTATTATTTATCTTCCTTGTTAATAAAAGATCTTGTTTTATATAATAGGGCCTGCTTTGTTCCCAGTGCTGGGTGCAGCTGATAACCGGCTTTTATTATTTATTTATTGTAAATAAATGCTGCAACATATTGAGCAGGCCATGTAATGCCAAAATGTAATTTGCTTCATCATGGGCTTTTCCTGTCTTGCAGTGGGGGGGGGGGGGGTCACTGGTGGAATAACTGGAAATAAGATCTGGTAGTTAATCTCATGGAGCAAGTTTTACATTGTTTTGCCAACTATTTATTGCTAATTGCTACAGATGAAGTTTGTAATTTGAATGTTCATGGAGCTTAATGCGACGGTCTTTTGAAACAAAACTGTCTCCCAAGAGAGAGAGCAGTGTGCCAAGCTCTCAGGATGGCAAGATAATGTTTTTCTTGCTTTGATCATGTGGGTAATTGCTTGCATGTTCTGAATCACAGGGATGACCAAAAATGATTTATTTCCATCTTGTTTAAGAATTTAGGAGGGATGTGGCCTCCACATTTTTGATCTGAATCCAGCTCTGCATCTGTTTCTGCAATAATCCTACCAGCTATTCTTTCAGTACCTATTAATATGTTATTATTATTGTGTAATCTTGTGGAAATTCCAAGTGGTGAGTTTAGCAGCAACTTATTTCAAATGACTTCTAACTGAATCAGCAATGTTATCCGCAGTCAGATGATTCTGAAGGCAAATCGTTCACATGTTGTTTTGTACATTAGGGGGCTATTTATCAAAGGTTGAATGTTAGAGTTTTCTATACCTCGAATGAACTCACAACTCCAAGGTTTTTCTTAAATAAGAAACCATTTAATAGAAAAAGCTTGAATCAGAGAGTTCAAGTTGCTCGAATAAACAGAGTTTTCAATGAAAAAAAAAAATCTTGAGTCGCTCAAATTGATCAAGTTTTCAGGCGAACCCTCATAAAAAAACTCAAACATCATGAAGGTTAATAACATCTTCAAATGGTTCAAGGGACCTCTGCCATTAAATACTAAATGACCTTGAAATGTTATCAATGGTTTATTTTCGGATTCAAGCTATTTTCCAGGGTTGAGGTGTAATAAATCTCAAATAAATTAATTTAAAAAAAAAATCTATTTTTTTTTAAGACCAAAAATGTGAATTTTGTCCAAAAAAAATGCTTGAAAACTTGAATTTTCATGAAAACACAACTCGAACCTTAATAAATAACCTCCTAGGTGTTACATCTCTGATATGTGAATAAGTCTATCAGTATGGTGTTATTTACAAAACAGAAGAACTACAAAACTATATATCCTTATAATCAGTGCTAAGTGATATAAGCAATTGTAGAACTTTGTGGTGCTATTTGTGTCTTAAAACAGGTATGGAACATGTTATACAGAATGCTCGGACCTAGGGTTTTCTGGATAACGGATCTTTCCATAGTTTGGATCTTCATACCATAAGTCTACTAGAAAAGCATGTCATCGTTAAATAAAGCCAATAGGCTGGTTTTGCTTCCAATAAGGATTAATTATATCTTAGTTTGGATCAAGTACAAGCAACTGTTTTATTATTATAGAGAAAAAGGTAAACATTTTTTAAAATTATGGATAAAACGGAGTCTTTCTGGATAACGTGTTTCCGAATGGCCGATCCCATCCCATTAATAAGAAATATCTACCCAGTGCTATAAAATATAAGAGAGAATTAAACTATGAGATTTGAGTATAAAAGCAATCGTGCCCTTGTTAGTTTATAAATCTGTTGTCTAAAGAGATCAATAGAAACAGCCAGACATACAGGGGATGCTGGGTTTTGGGAATAGTAAGCTTGGGTAATCATTGGGAAGCATGAATTGGGGAGCCCAATACCAAATTCTGCACTAGGAAGTATGAGCCGCTGATATTATCCCCAGCCCATTGAATCCAGCTACGGAAAAAGTCATTTTCTGTGGGACTGTTAGTTAAACGTATCCCATAAGTTGATTAAGTATGAAATAGAATTAACAGACAGGTAACTTTCTGTTAGGAACATTAAAACTCATATGGTGGATTGGTTGGTGGGGGCGCAAGCACAGCATTCTGTTTTTGTTATTATCCTTGTTGAAGTATATAGCTTTTTTGTTCTGCAGCTGACAACGTAAACTGAAAAACAACCACTAATGAGGAACATGAAAAAGAAATAAGCGAAAATGAGGGACTGAATAGTAAATGCATAATAATGTAGAATCTGATTTCATGTTAAATCCATTTTTCTTGGTTGCTATGTGAACATTTTGTAGCAACTATACAGCAAAAATACCAGGTCACTGAATCATAGAATAGTAATCTAAATGTAAAAAATAAACATATGCAAAAGCAATTGGAAATTTAACTATGAAGAAACTCCTATTTTTAAGAAGAAAAAGGAAAAACATAAAACATCTGTATACAAATGTCAAACAATATATATATATATATATATATATATATATATATATATATATATATATATATATATATATATATATATATATATATACTTATGGTACAAATCTTGTGATTCCTCTTCAACGGGCATTAATTACTTTTGGGGGTATTTTTTACTTTATTATTCTATCGTTTACTCTTGAGAGCGTCTTTAATTTCCATCTGCTTGCTTTTTTTGAATAACTGATAAATGGGCTCACATTTACAGAGCTCTACCTCCAGCTGACATTCCCTGGCTAGCGGGTTCTCCATTGAGCCCTTAGCTTCCAGAATGTGTTTTTTTTCTGTTAGTGAAGGGGTTAATAGCTTCCAGATGTGTTTCATGTCTCAGACAGTTCAACAGCATTAAGTGTGAAATGTTCATTTTGCCTGTC